>NW_028119869.1:0-110798 GCF_965119305.1 Pelophylax lessonae
TGCGTGGACAGGGTGCAGGAGAGGAGTGGTGTCAGAGGCTGCGCGGATACGGTGCAGGAGAGGAGAGGTGTCAGAGGCTGCGCGGACACAGTGCAGAAGAGGTGTCAGAGGCTGCGCGGACACGGGTTCAGGAGAGGAGAGGTATCACAGGCTGCGCAGACACGGTGCAGGAGAGGAGAGGTGTCAGAGGCTGCGCAGATACGGTGCAGGAGCAGAGAGGTGTCAGAGGCTGCGCGGACACGGTGCTGGAGCGGAGAGGTGTCAGAGGCTGCGTGGACACGGTGCAGGAGCAGAGAGGTGTCAGAGGCTGCGCAGACACGCTGCAAGAGAGGAGAGGTGTCAGAGGCTGCGCAGACACGGTGCAAGAGAGGAGAGGTGTCAGAAGCTGCTCGGACACGGTGCAGGAGAGCAGAAGTGTCAGAGGCTGCGCCTACATGGTGCAGTAGAGGAGAGGTTCAGAGGTTGCGCTGACACGGTGCAGGCGAAGAGAGGTGTCAGAGGCTGTGCGGACACGGTGCAGGAGAGGAGAAGTGTCAGAGGCTGCGCGGACATGGTGCAAGAGAAGAGAGGTGTCAGAGGCTGTGCAGACACGGTGCAAGAGAGGAGAGGTGTCAGAAGCTGCTCGGACATGGTACAGGAGAGCAGAAGTGTCAGAGGCTTGCCTTATATGGTGCAGTAGAGGAGAGGTGTCAGAGGTTGCGCGGACACGGTGCAGGCGAGGAGAGGTGTCAGAGGCTGCACGGACACGGTGCAGGAGAGGAGAAGTGTCAGCGGCTGCGCGGACACGGTGCGGGAGAGGTGTCAGAGGCTGAGCGGACACGGTGCGGGAGAGGTGTCAGAGGCTGCGCGGACACGGTGCAGGAGAGGAGAGGTGTCAGAGGCTGCACGGACACGGTGCAGGAGAGGTGTCAGAGGCTGCGCGGACACGCTACAGGAGAGGAGAGGTGTCAGAGAATGCGCAGACATGGTGCAGGAGAGGAGAGGTGTCAGAGGCTGCACAGACACGGTGCAGGAGCAGAGAGGTGTCAGAGGCTGCGCGGACACGGTGCAGGAGATGAGAGGTGTCACAGGCTGCGCGGACACGGTGCAGGAGATGAGAGGTGTCACAGGCTGCGCGGACACGGTGCAGGAGCAGAGAGGTGTCAGAGGCTGCGCGGATACGGTGCAGGAGAGGAGAGGTGTCACAGGCTGCGTGGACACGGTGCAGGAGTAGAGAGGTGTCAGAGGCTGCGTGGACACGGTGCAAGAGAGAAGAGGTGTCAGAAGCTGCTCGGACAGGGTGCAGGAGAGCAGAAGTGTCAGAGGCTGTGCCTACATGGTGTAGTAGAGGAGAGGTTCAGAGTTTGCGCAGACACGGTGCAGGCGAGTAGAGGTGTCAGAGGCTGCGCGGACACGGTGCAGGAGAGGAGTAGTGTCAGAGGCTGCGTGGACACGGTGCAGGAGAGGAGTGGTGTCAGAGGCTGCGCGGACACAGTGCAGGAAAGGAGTGGTGTCAGAGGCTGCACGGACACGGTGCAGGAGAGGAGGTGAGAAGAGGTTTCAGAGGCTGCGCGGACACGGTGCAGGAGAGGAGAGGAGGGGTGTCAGAGGCTGCACAGACACGGTGAAGGAGAGGAGAGGTGTCACCGACTGCGCGGACATGGTGCAGGAGCAGAGAGGTGTCAGAGGCTGCACGGACACAGTGCCGGAGAGGAGAGGTGTCAGAGGCTGCGCGGACACGGTGCAAGAGAAGAGAGGTGTCAGAAGCTGCTCGGACACGGTGCAGGAGAGCAGAAGTGTCAGAGGCTGCGCCTACATGGTGTAGTAGAGGAGAGGTTCAGAGGTTGCGCAGACACGGTGCAGGCGAGGAGAGGTGTCAGAGGCTGCGCGGACATGGTGCAGGAGAGGAGTAGTGTCAGAGGCTGCGCGGACACGGTGCAGGAGAGGAGTGGTGTCAGAGGCTGTGCGGACACGGTGCAGGAAAGGAGTGGTGTCAGAGGCTGCGCGGACACGGTGCAGGAGAGGAGGTGAGGAGAGGTTTCAGAGGCTGCGCGGACACGGTGCAGGAGAGGAGAGGAGGGGTGTCAGAGGCTGCACAGACACGGTGCAGAAGAGGAGAGGTGTCACAGGCTGTGCGGACATGGTGCAGGAGCAGAGAGGTGTCAGAGGCTGCGCGGACACGGTGCAAGAGAGGAGAGGTGTCAGAGGCTGCGCGGACACGGTGCAGGAAAGGAGTGGTGTCAGAGGTTGCGCGGACACGGTGCAGGAGAGGAGGTGAGGAGAGGTTTCAGAGGCTGCGCGGAAACGGTGCAGGAGAGGAGAGGAGGGGTGTAGGAGGCTGCACAGACACGGTGCAGGAGAGGAGAGGTGTCACAGGCTGCGCGGACATGGTGCAGGAGCAGAGAGGTGTCAGAGGCTGCGCGGACATGGTGCAAGAGAGAAAAGGTGTCAGAGGCTGCGCGGACACGGTGCAAGAGAGGAGAGGTGTCAGAAGCTGCTCGGACACGGTGCAGGAGAGCAGAAGTGTCAGAGGCTGCGAATACATGGTGCAGTAGAGGAGAGGTTCAGAGGTTGCGCGGACACGGTGCAGGCGAGGAGAGGTGTCAGAGGCTGCGCGTACACGGTGCAGGAGCAGAGAGGTGTCAGAGGCTGCGCGAACACGGTGCAAGAGAGGAGAGGTGTCAGAGGCTGCGCGTACACGGTGCAGGAGCAGAGAGGTGTCAGAGGCTGCGCGGACACGGTGCAAGAGAGGAGAGGTGTCAGAGGCTGCGCGGACACGGTGCAGGAGAGGAGAAGTGTCAGAGGCTGCACGGACACGGTGCAGGAGAGGAGTGGTGTCAGAGGCTGCGTGGACACGGTGCAGGAGAGGAGAGGTGTCAGAGGCTGCGCGGACACAGTGCAGGAGAGGTGTCAGAGGCTGCGCGGACACGGTGCAGGAGAGGAGAGGTATCACAGGCTGCGCAGACATGGTGCAGGAGAGGAGAGGTGTCAGAGGCTGCGCAGATACGGTGCAGGAGCAGAGAGGTGTCAGAGGCTGCGCGGACACGGTGCTGGAGCGGAGAGGTGTCAGAGGCTGCGTGGACACAGTGCAGGAGCAGAGAGGTGTCAGAGGCTGCGCAGACAGGCTGCAAGAGAGGAGAGGTGTCAGAGGCTGCGCGGACACGGTGCAAGAGAAGAGAGGTGTCAGAAGCTGCTCAGACACGGTGCAAGAGAGGAGAGGTGTCAGAAGCTGCTCGGACATGGTACAGGAGAGCAGAAGTGTCAGAGGCTGCGCCTACATGGTGCAGTAGAGGAGAGGTGTCAGAGGTTGCGCGGACACGATGCAGGCGAGGAGAGGTGTCAGAGGCTGCGCGGACACGGTGCAGGAGAGGAGAAGTGTCAGAGGCTGCACGGACACGGTGCGGGAGAGGTGTCAGAGGCTGCGCGGACACGGTGCAGGAGAGGTGTCAGAGGCTGCGCGGACACCAGGCAGGAGAGGAGAGGTGTCAGAGGCTGCGCGGACACGGTGCAGGAGAGGTGTCAGAGGCTGCGCGGACACGCTACAGGAGAGGAGAGGTGTCAGAGAATGCGCGGACATGGTGCAGGAGAGGAGAGGTGTCAGAGGCTGCACAGACACGGTGCAGGAGCAGAGAGGTGTCAGAGGCTGCGCGGATACGGTGCAGGAGAGGAGAGGTGTCACAGGCTGCGTGGACACGGTGCAGGAGTAGAGAGGTGTCAGAGGCTGCGCGGACACGGTGCAAGAGAGGAGTGGTGTCAGAAGCTGCTTGGACACGGTGCAGGAGAGCAGAAGTGTCAGAGGCTGCGCCTACATGGTGCAGTAGAGGAGAGGTGTCAGAGGTTGCGCCGACACGGTGCAGGCGAGGAGAGGTGTCAGAGGCTGCGCGGACACGGTGCAGGAGAGGAGAAGTGTCAGAGGCTGCGCGGACACAGTGCAGGAGAGGAGTGGTGTCAGAGGCTGCGTGGACACGGTGCAGGAGAGGAGTGGTGTCAGAGGCTGCGCGGACACGGTACAGGAGAGGAGAGGTGTCAGAGGCTGTGCGGACACAGTGCAGGAGAGGTGTCAGAGGCTGCGTGGACAAGGTGCAGGAGAGGAGAGGTATCACAGGCTGCGCAGACACGGTGCAGGAGAGGAGAGGTGTCAGAGGCTGCGCAGATACGGTGCAGGAGCAGAGAGGTGTCAGAGGCTGCGCGGACACGGTGCTGGAGCGGAGAGGTGGCAGAGGCTGTGCGGACACGGTGCAGAAGCAGAGAGGTGTCAGAGGCTGCGCGGACACGGTGCAAGAGAGGAGAGGTGTCAGAGGCTGCGCGGACATGGTGCAAGAGAGGAGAGGTGTCAGAAGCTGCTCGGACACGGTGCAGGAGAGCAGAAGTGTCAGAGGTTGCGCCTACATGGTGCAGTAGAGGAGAGGTTCAGAGGTTGCACGGACACGGTGTAGGCGAGGAGAGGTGTCAGAGGCTGCGCGGACATGGTGCAGGAGAGGAGTGGTGTCAGAGGCTGCGTGACACGGTGCAGGAGAGGAGTGGTGTCAGAGGCTGCGCGGACACGGTGCAGGAGAGGAGGTGAGGAGAGGTTTCAGAGGCTGCGCGGACACAGTGCAGGAGAGGAGAGGATGGGTGTCAGAGGCTGCGCAGACACGGTGCAGGAGAGGAGAGGTGTCAGAGGCTGCACAGACACGGTGCAGGAGCAGAGAGGTGTCAGAGGCTGCACGGACACGGTGCAGGAGATGAGAGGTGTCCCAGGCTGCGCGGACACGGTGCAGGAGCAGAGAGGTGTCAGAGGCTGCGCGGACATGGTGCAAGAGAGGAGAGGTGTCAGAGGCTGCGCGGACACGGTGCGGGAGAGGAGAAGTGTCAGAGGCTGCGCGGACACGGTGCGGGAGAGGAGAAGTGTCAGAGGCTGCGCGGACACGGTGCAAGAGAGGTGTCAGAGGCTGCGCGGACACGGTGCAAGAGAGGTGTCAGAGGCTGCGCGGACACGGTGCAAGAGAGGAGAGGTGTCAGAAGCTGCTCGGACATGGTGAAGGAGAGCAGAAGTGTCAGAGGCTGCGCCTACATGGTGCAGTAGAGGAGAGGTTCAGAGGTTGCGCGGACACGGTGCAGGCGAGGAGAGGTGTAAGAGGCTGCACGGACGCGGTGCAAGAGAGGTCTCAGAGGCTGCGTGGACACGATGCAGGAAAGGAGTGGTGTCAGAGGCTGCGCGGACACTGTGCAGGAGAGGAGTGGTGTCAGAGGCTGCGCGGACACGGTGCAGGAGAAGAGAGGTGTCACAGGCTGTGCGGACACGGTGCAGGAGAGGTGTCAGAGGCTGCGCGGACACGGTGCAGGAGAGAAGAGGTGTCACAGGCTGCGCGGACACAGTGCAGGAGCAGAGAGGTGTCAGAGGCTGCGTGGACATGGTGCAAGAGAGGAGAGGTGTCAGAGGCTGCACGGACACGGTGCAAGAGAGGAGAGGTGTCACAGGCTGTGCGGACACGGAGCAGGAGCAGAGAGGTGTCGGAGGCTGCGCGGAAACGGTGCAAGAAAGGAGAGGTGTCAGAGGCTGCGTGGACACGGTGCAAGAGAGGAGTGGTGTCAGAAGCTGCTTGGACACGGTGCAGGAGAGCAGAAGTGTCAGAGGCTGCGCCTGCATGGTGCAGTAGAGGAGAGGTGTCAGAGGTTGCGCGGACACGGTGCAGGCGAGGAGAGGTGTCAGAGGCTGCGCGGACACGGTGCAGGAGAGGAGAAGTGTCAGAGGCTGCGCGGACACAGTGCAGGAGAGGATTGGTGTCAGAGGCTGCGTGGACACGGTGCAGGAGAGGAGTGGTGTCAGAGGCTGCGCGGACACGGTGCAGGAGAGGAGAGGTGTCAGAGGCTGCGCGGACACAGTGCAGGAGAGGTGTCAGAGGCTGCGCGGACTCGGTGCAGGAGAGGAGAGGTATCACAGGCTGCGCAGACACGGTGCAGGAGAGGAGAGGTGTCAGAGGCTGCGCAGATACGGTGCTGGAGCGGAGAGGTGTCAGAGGCTGCGTGGACACGGTGCAGGAGCAGAGAGGTGTCAGAGGCTGCGCGGACACGGTGCAAGAGAGGAGAGGTGTCAGAAGCTGCTCGGACACGGTGCAGGAGAGCAGAAGTGTCAGAGGCTGCGCCTACATGGTGCAGTAGAGGAGAGGTTCAGAGGTTGCGCGGACACGGTGCAGGCGAAGAGAGGTGTCAGAGGCTGCGCGGACACGGTGCAGGAGAGGATAAGTGTCAGAGGCTGCGCGGACATGGTGCAAGAGAAGAGAGTTGTCAGAGGCTGCGCAGACACGGTGCAAGAGAGGAGAGGTGTCAGAAGCTGCTCGGACATGGTACAGGAGAGCAGAAGTGTCAGAGGCTGCGCCTACATGGTGCAGTAGAGGAGAGATGTCAGAGGTTGCGCGGACACGGTGCAGGCGAGGAGAGGTGTCAGAGGCTGCACGGACACGGTGCAGGAGAGGAGAAGTGTCAGCGGCTGCGCGGACACGGTGCGGGAGTGGTGTCAGAGGCTGAGCGGACACGGTGCGGGAGAGGTGTCAGAGGCTGCGCGGACACGGTGCAGGAGAGGAGAGGTGTCAGAGGCTGCACGGACACGGTGCAGGAGAGGTGTCAGAGGCTGCGCGGACACGCTACAGGAGAGGAGAGGTGTCAGAGAATGCGCAGACATGGTGCAGGAGAGGAGAGGTGTCAGAGGCTGCACAGACACGGTGCAGGAGCAGAGAGGTGTCAGAGGCTGCGCGGACACGGTGCAGGAGATGAGAGGTGTCACAGGCTGCGCGGACACGGTGCAGGAGCAGAGAGGTGTCAGAGGCTGCGCGGATACGGTGCAGGAGAGGAGAGGTGTCACAGGCTGCGTGGACACGGTGCAAGAGAGGAGAGGTGTCAGAGGCTGCGCGGACATGGTGCAAGAGAGGAGAGGTGTCAGAAGCTGCTCGGAAACGGTGCAGGAGAGCAGAAGTGTCAGAGGTTGCGCCTACATGGTGCAGTAGAGGAGAGGTTCAGAGGTTGCACGGACACGGTGTAGGCGAGGAGAGGTGTCAGAGGCTGCGCGGACACGGTGCAGGAGAGGAGTGGTGTCAGAGGCTGCTTGACACGGTGCAGGAGAGGAGTGGTGTCAGAGGCTGCGCGGACACGGTGCAGGAGAGGAGGTGAGGAGAGGTGTCAGAGGCTGCGCGGACATGGTGCAAGAGAGGAGAGGTGTCAGAGGCTGCGCGGACACGGTGCGGGAGAGGAGAAGTGTCAGAGGCTGCGCGGACACGGTGCAAGAGAGGTGTCAGAGGCTGCGCGGACACGGTGCAAGAGAGGTGTCAGAGGCTGCGCGGACACGGTGCAAGAGAGGTGTCAGAGGCTACGCGGACATGGTGCAAGAGAGGAGAGGTGTCAGAAGCTGCTCGGACATGGTGCAGGAGAGCAGAAGTGTCAGAGGCTGCGCCTACATGGTGCAGTAGAGGAGAGGTTCAGAGGTTGCGCGGACACGGTGCAGGCGAGGAGAGGTGTCAGAGGCTGCGCGGACGCGGTGCAAGAGAGGTGTCAGAGGCTGCGTGGATACGGTGCAAGAGAGGAGAAGTGTCAGAGGCTGCGCGGACATGATGCAGGAGAGGAGTGGTGTCAGAGGCTGCGCGGACACTGTGCAGGAGAGGAGTGGTGTCAGAGGCTGCGCGGACACGGTGCAGGAGAGGAGAGGTGTCACAGGCTGTGCGGACACGGTGCAGGAGAGGTGTCAAAGGCTGCGCGGACACGGTGCAGGAGAGAAGAGGTGTCACAGGCTGCGTGGACACAGTGCAGGAGCAGAGAGGTGTCAGAGGCTGCGCGGACATGGTGCAAGAGAGGAGAGGTGTCAGAGGCTGCGCGGACACGGTGCAAGAGAGGAGAGGTGTCACAGGCTGTGCAGACACGGAGCAGGAGCAGAGAGGTGTCGGAGGCTGCGTGGAAACGGTGCAAGAGAGGAGTGGTGTCAGAAGCTGCTTGGACACGGTGCAGGAGAGCAGAAGAGTCAGAGGCTGCGCCTTCATGGTGCAGTAGAGGAGAGGTGTCAGAGGTTGCGCGGACACGGTGCAGGCGAGGAGAGGTGTCAGAGGCTGCGCGGACACGGTGCAGGAGAGGAGAAGTGTCAGAGGCTGCGCGGACACGGTGCAGGAGAGGAGTGGTGTCAGAGGCTGCGTGGACAGGGTGCAGGAGAGGAGTGGTGTCAGAGGCTGCGCGGATACGGTGCAGGAGAGGAGAGGTGTCAGAGGCTGCGCGGACACAGTGCAGAAGAGGTGTCAGAGGCTGCGCGGACACGGGTTCAGGAGAGGAGAGGTATCACAGGCTGCGCAGACACGGTGCAGGAGAGGAGAGGTGTCAGAGGCTGCGCAGATACGGTGCAGGAGAGGAGAGGTGTCAGAGGCTGCGCAGATACGGTGCTGGAGCGGAGAGGTGTCAGAGGCTGCGTGGACATGGTGCAGGAGCAGAGAGGTGTCAGAGGCTGCGCAGACACGCTGCAAGAGAGGAGAGGTGTCAGAGGCTGCGCGGACACGGTGCAAGAGAGGAGAGGTGTCAGAAGCTGCTCGGACACGGTGCAGGAGAGCAGAAGTGTCAGAGGCTGCGCCTACATGGTGCAGTAGAGGAGAGGTTCAGAGGTTGATCGGACACGGTGCAGGCGAAGAGAGGTGTCAGAGGCTGCGCGGACACCGTGCAGGAGAGGAGAAGTGTCAGAGGCTGCGCGGACATGGTGCAAGAGAAGAGAGGTGTCAGAGGCTGCGCAGACACGGTGCAAGAGAGGAGAGGTGTCAGAAGCTGCTCGGACATGGTACAGGAGAGCAGAAGTGTCAGAGGCTGCGCCTACATGGTGCAGTAGAGGAGAGGTGTCAGAGGTTGCGCGGACACGGTGCAGGCGAGGAGAGGTGTCAGAGGCTGCGCGGACACGGTGCAGGAGAGGAGAAGTGTCAGAGGCTGTGCGGACACGGTGCGGGAGAGGTGTCAGAGGCTGAGCGGACACGGTGCGGGAGAGGTGTCAGAGGCTGCGCGGACACGGTGCAGGAGAGGAGAGGTGTCAGAGGCTGCGCGGACACGGTGCAGGAGAGGTGTCATAGGCTGCGCGGACACGCTACAGGAGAGGAGAGGTGTCAGAGAATGCGCAGACATGGAGCAGGAGAGGAGAGGTTCAGAGGTTGCACGGACACGTTGTAGGCGAGGAGAGGTGTCAGAGGCTGCGCGGACACGGTGCAGGAGAGGAGTGGTGTCAGAGGCTGCGTGACACGGTGCAGGAGAGGAGTGGTGTCAGAGGCTGCGCGGACACGGTGCAGGAGAGGAGGTGAGGAGAGGTTTCAGAGGCTGCGCGGACACAGTGCAGGAGAGGAGAGGATGGGTGTCAGAGGCTGCGCAGACACGGTGCAGGAGAGGAGAGGTGTCAGAGGCTGCACAGACACGGTGCAGGAGCAGAGAGGTGTCAGAGCTTGCGCGGACACGGTGCAGGAGATGAGAGGTGTCCCAGGCTGCGCGGACACGGTGCAGGAGCAGAGAGGTGTCAGAGTCTGCGCGGACATGGTGCAAGAGAGGAGAGGTGTCAGAGGCTGCGCGGACACGGTGCGGGAGAGGAGAAGTGTCAGAGGCTGCGCGGACACGGTGCAAGAGAGGTGTCAGAGGCTGTGCGGACACGGTGCAAGAGAAGAGAGGTGTCAGAGGCTGCGCAGACACGGTGCAAGAGAGGAGAGGTGTCAGAAGCTGCTCGGACATGGTACAGGAGAGCAGAAGTGTCAGAGGCTGCGCCTACATGGTGCAGTAGAGGAGAGGTGTCAGAGGTTGCGCGGACACGGTGCAGGCGAGGAGAGGTGTCAGAGGCTGCGCGGACACGGTGCAGGAGAGGAGAAGTGTCAGAGGCTGCGCGGACACTGTTATACCTGAAGGGTTTCACATGTACTGTCACTTTAAGGCTGGCTCCACCCAGGAGTGATGACAAGGGTCAAGGGGCAGAGTGGCCATCTTTAGACACATGTAGAGATGTATTGATATGCAGAGCTGTTCTGTAATGCTGTACAGTGAGTCCTGAATAAACATCCGTTGTTCCAGACCAGAGTCCTGTGTCTCTCACAACACGGAGAATATAACAGTGGCGACGAGGATGGGATTTACAAGGTTACTATCCGTGTGAGAAAGGAAAGGAAGAAAAAAAAAAACTCTGGATTGTCAGGAATACAAACACCCACAGAGCCCAGCAGGAAAATGTCATTGATCGGGACATTAAGTGAATTTGATGGCGAACAGACAACGTGGATTTCTTGGATTGAAAGATTAGAACAATATTTCTGTGCAAATGCCATCCCAGGCGACAGGCAAGTAGCAGTGTTTCTGACAGTGGTTGGTGCTAGGACATATGACACTCTTAGGGATCTCCTTTTCCCTGAAAAACCAGCAACTAAGACTTTGGCAGAGCTCCTGACACTGTTAGGAAATCACTTCCAGCCTAAACCACTAGAGATTGCAGAAAGATTCAGGTTCTATCAGTGGCAGCAGCAGCCAGGTGAAGATATTAAGGCTTATGTGCTCGCCCTTCGCAGACTAGCCTCAACCTGTTCTTTTGGGGAGTATTTACCAACTGCACTGAGGGATAAGTTTGTCATGGGACTGAATAGTGAGTCTAGCCAAAAGAGACTGTTAACAGAGAAAGACCTTACCCTTACAAAGGCAATTGAGATAGCTTCAGTGATGGAAATGGCTGTGAAAGATACAGAAGCTTTGAACCCCCAGAGCAGAAGGGAAGAGGTTAAAGAGGAAGTTTTCAGAACAGCAGTCAAGCAAACTGCAGCTAACTGTAAATATAGAACCTCACCAACCAGGACGTCAGCTTGCTACCGTTGTGGGAATACAGACCATGATCACAAAGTCTGCCGGTTTAAGGATCAGCTCTGTCATAATTGTGGAAAGGCAGGCCATCTGAAACGAGTCTGCCGTAGTAAGAAGGTGCGAAATAAACAACCTCTGAACCCCAGGACAAAGGCATATATGGTGGGAAGATATACATCGTCATCTGAATCAGAGGATGAGGAAGTGCTCCACAGATTGGACATACATCATATGCATTCAGCACCCTCAGCAATGACTGTAGAGGTAACCGTGGAAGGAAAGAAACTCAAGATGGATGTAGACACAGGAGCAGCAGTTTCAGTTATCACCCAGAAACAATGGAGAAAACTTCTGATCCGAACAACTGTCCGTCCAACACCAATCAAACTGCAGACATATTCAAAGCAGATACTCCACCCACTGGGGTACGTGAAAGTACAGGTATCCTACAAGGGTCAGACAAAGAGAATGCCATTATATATCCTAGAACATGGGGGACCCCCTCTTTTTGGGAGAGACTGGATTGCTCACTTTGGCATGCCAGACATCGCCATTAACCCCTGCAACACCGTGACCATCCCATCAGGGGATGAAGAGGGATGGGTGAAGTCCCTGAAACAGCGATTCCCGCAAGTCTTTGATAACCATTTGGGAAAAATAAAGCATGACTGTGTGAGACTCAGGCTGAAACCCAATGCCCAGCCTAGGTTCTTCAAAGCTCGGACGGTACCTTTCGCACTCCGAGCAGGTGTGGAAGCTGAACTAAGCCGGCTGGAGGAACAAGGTGTCATCTCAAAGGTAGAGCACAGCGAGTGGGCATCACCAGTTGTACCAGTAAAGAAAGCGAATGGGGACTTACGCATTTGTGGCGATTTCCGCATGGCACTAAATTCTCAACTGGAGATAGACCAGTATCCCCTACCCAGAGTAGATGACATTTTTGCCTCTCTTGCAGGAGGTCAAAAGTTCACCAAGCTTGATCTCAGGCAAGCTTATTTACAGTTTGAGGTCCACCCTTCGTCCCGCAAGTTTCTAACAATCAACACTCACAAGGGACTGTATGAATACAATCGGATGGTGTTTGGGGTAGCCTCCGCCCCAGCCATTTGGCAACGCAAAATGGATGAGATTTTGGCGGACATTCCTTTCACACAGTGCCTGTTAGATGACATGCTCATCACGGGCCTGACGGACCAGGAACACAAGCGTAACGTGGAGCTTGTGTTGGCCAGACTCCAAGAGCAGGGTCTAAAAGTGAACTTAGCGAAATGCCAATTCATGGTACCTAAATTGGAGTTTTGTGGCCACCTTGTGGATGCAGAGGGTATACACACCACGGAAGCCAAAGTTGATGCTTTAGTAAAAGCTCCAGCCCCGACCAACGTCCAGCAGCTGCGATCATACCTGGGCTTGCTGAACTATTACCACAAATTCCTGCCGGATCTAGCACACACTTTGTTTCCATTAAACAAGCTTTTGGAGAAACACTCCAGATGGAACTGGTCGGCTGCATGCCAACGTGCTTTTGAAGTTTCTAAGCGAAAGCTGTTGGCGTCACGCATGCTCGTGCACTATGACCTCCAAAGGCCTCTCACCTTGGCTTGTGATGCCTCACCCTATGGTCTAGGGGCTGTACTATCTCACGTTTTACCAGATGGGTCAGAGAAACCTGTGGCATTCGCCTCCAGGTCCTTGACAAAAGCAGAAAGCAATTACTCTCACATTGACAAAGAGGCTCTGGCGCTCATATGGGCAATTAAGAAGTTTCATCTTTACCTGTATGGTAGGGAATTCACCATACTGACTGATCATAAACCACTCCTTCAGATCTTTAGCCCTGACAAAGGCATCTCCCAGACGACTGCAGCCCGTCTTCAACGCTATGCCCTATTCTTGGGAGCATATAGCTACAAAATCCAGTATCGCAGCCATGATGCCAACGCTAATGCAGACGCCATGTCCCGTCTGACAAGGACATTAACAGACTCTTCTCCACCTGTCAAGAGTTGTCGTTACACTAGCCTGTCCTTTCTGTCTTCCGGGGAAGTAGCAGCCCATACAGCCAAGGATACCTTCCTTAAGACAATACTCTCCTGGGTACGGTATGGTTGGCCTGCAACTGTCACACAGGATTATGAGCCTTACTTCCGTAGGCGTCTGGAATTAACTGTGTCTGGCAACTGTGTTTTATGGGGAGACCGAGTGATCGTTCCACAGACCCTCCGGAGACACATTCTGGAATTGCTACATACTGGTCATCCCGGGGGCACACGTATGAAACAAAAGGCCCGAGGCTATGTGTGGTGGCCAAACCTCGACTCCGATATCACGACATATGTGAATGCGTGTGCTGGATGTGCACAAACTGCGAGAGACCCTCCTCGAGGGTGCGTCCAGCCCTGGACTTGGCCCACGGTTCCCTGGTTTCGCCTACACTTGGACTTTGCAGGCCCGATCAGAGGACACACCTTTTTGATCATTATTGATGCCCATTCAAAGTGGCCTGAGGTCGTTCCTGTTACTCAGCCAACGACTAAGGCGACGATTTCCATACTGTTGCATCTCGCTGCTACGTTTGGATACCCCAGAGAAATTGTCACAGACAACGGTGCACAATTCACAAGCCAGGAGTTTCAGGGTTTCCTGACTGCCCACAACATCAAACACAAGTTGACCGCACCTTACCACCCGGCTACAAATGGTCAAGCAGAAAGGTTTGTACAGACCTTCAAACGCTATTTCAAAGCTACTGTGGCTACAAGTAAACAACAGTCCCTGTCACCCCAGCAGCTGGACTCCTTCCTTTCTGCTTACAGAACCACACCACATGCAACCACTGGGAAAACTCCAGCTGAACTTCTTTTGGGTCGGCAGCCATGGACTGTTTTGGATATGCTCCGCCCTCAAACGGTCCAGGAACATGTACGGCAGTCCCAAGACAAGAGGGTCGAACACGACGAGATTCCCCGGTTTACAGCCCAGCAAAAGGTATGGGCCCGATCTTATGGCGCTTCCAACACTCGTTGGCTTCCTGCTATCGTCGCAGAGACTTTGGGACCCAAAATGTATAGGGTCTGCCTGGAAGATGGTTCCATTTGCAGAAGGCATGTGGACCAATTGCGTTCTCGTTCTCAGCTGCCCGAATCCCTGACATCGGCTGCACCTCCAGTGTCTCAAGGATCTGCTCCTACCGGATCAGGAGGCATTGAGACTGATGCTTGGGGAGACTCTGAACTTTTGAACTCAGCTCCAACAGAGCCCTCCAGCCCTGGTCCAGAGGTCTGCTCACCCTCTGAGCTAGGGAATCCCCTCTTGGCCCCGCCGGTGTCCATTCCGGCCAGCCCTGCTTCCTCCAGCCCCGAGTCGCTGGGTGCCCGTCCTCAACGACACTGTCGCCCTCCTGACCGGTTTCAAATGCAAGACCGGTTACGAGACTTTCGACGGGCCCGCCGAAAGTGATCCGCTGCCATTTTCCCCCCGGAGCTTCCCTGGAAGTTGTTCTCACATCCGGACGTGGAAGAAACCATGTAAATCTCCTGAGTTGGAGGACTGTATTGGACAATTATGAGTTACTGTTTTATGCCTGTTCTCGTTTTGTTGTTTTTTTTTTTGTTTTTTGTTTTTTTTTTTAGGTATGGATGGAAGGTGTTATACCTGAAGGGTTTCACATGTACTGTCACTTTAAGGCTGGCTCCACCCAGGAGTGATGACAAGGGTCAAGGGGCAGAGTGGCCATCTTTAGACACATGTAGAGATGTATTGATATGCAGAGCTGTTCTGTAATGCTGTACAGTGAGTCCTGAATAAACATCCGTTGTTCCAGACCAGAGTCCTGTGTCTCTCACAACACGGAGAATATAACAGACACGGTGCGGGAGAGGTGTCAGAGGCTGAGCGGACACGGTGCGGGAGAGGTGTCAGAGGCTGCGCGGACACGGTGCAGGAGAGGAGAGGTGTCAGAGGCTGCGCGGACACGGTGCAGGAGAGGTGTCATAGGCTGCACGGACACGCTACAGGAGAGGAGAGGTGTCAGAGAATGCGCAGACATGGAGCAGGAGAGGAGAGGTGTCAGAGGCTGCACAGACACGGTGCAGGAGCAGAGAGGTGTCAGAGGCTGCGCGGATACGATGCAGGAGAGGAGAGGTCTCACAGGCTGTGCGGACACGGTGCAGGAGCAGAGAGGTGTCAGAGGCTGCGCGGACACGGTGCAAGAGAGGAGAGGTGTCAGAGGCTGCGCGGACATGGTGCAAGAGAGGAGAGGTGTCAGAAGCTGCTCGGACACGGTGCAGAAGAGCAGAAGTGTCAGAGGTTGCGCCTACATGGTGCAGTAGAGGAGAGGTTCAGAGGTTGCACGGACACGGTGCAGGCGAGGAGAGGTGTCAGAGGCTGCGCGGACACGGTGCAGGAGAGGAGTAGTGTCAGAGGCTGCGCGGACACGGTGCAGGAGAGGAGTGGTGTCAGAGGCTGCGTGACACGATGCAGGAGAGGAGTGGTGTCAGAGGCTGCGCGGACACGGTGCAGGAGAGGAGGTGAGGAGAGGTTTCAGAGGCTGCGCGGACACAGTGCAGGTGAGGAGAGGAGGGGTGTCAGAGGCTGCGCAGACACGGTGCAGGAGAGGATAGGTGTCAGAGGCTGCACAGACACGGTGCAGAAGCAGAGAGGTGTCAGAGGCTGCGCGGACACGGTGCAGGAGATGAGAGGTGTCACAGGCTGCGCGGACACGGTGCAGGAGCAGAGAGGTGTCAGAGGCTGCGCGGACACGGTGCAAGAGAGGAGAGGTGTCAGAAGCTTCTCGGACACGGTGCAGGAGAGCAGAAGTGTCACAGGCTGCGCGGACACGGTGCAGGAGCAGAGAGGTGTCAGAGGCTGCGCGGACATGGTGCAAGAGAGGAGAGGTGTCAGAGGCTGCGCGGACACGGTGCAGGAGAGGAGTGTTGTCAGAGGCTGCATGGACACGGTGCAGGAGAGGAGTGGTGTCAGAGGCTGCGCGGACACGGTGCAGGAGAGGAGAGGTGTCAGAGGCTGCGCGGACACAGTGCAGGAGAGGTGTCAGAGGCTGCGCGGACATGGTGCAGGAGAGGAGAGGTGTCAGAGGCTGCACGGACACGGTGCAAGAGAGGTGTCAGAGGCTGCGCGGACACGGTGCAAGAGAGGAGAGGTGTCAGAAGCTGCTCGGACATGGTGCAGGAGAGCAGAAGGTTCAGAGGCTGCGCCTACATGGTGCAGTAGAGGAGAGGCTCAGAGGTTTCGCGGACACGGTGCAGGCGAGGAGAGGTGTCAGAGGCTGCGAGGACACGGTTGTCAGAGGCTGCGCGGACATGGTGCAAGAGAGGTGTCAGAGGCTGCGCGGACACGGTGCAAGAGAGGAGAGGTGTCAGAAGCTGCTCGGACATGGTGCAGGAGAGCAGAAGTGTCAGAGGCTGCGCCTACATGGTGCAGTAGAGGAGAGGTTCAGAGGTTGCGCGGACACGGTGCAGGCGAGGAGAGGTGTAAGAGGCTGCGCGGACGCGGTGCAAGAGAGGTGTCAGAGGCTGCGTGGACACGGTGCAAGAGAGGAGAAGTGTCAGAGGCTGCGCGGACACGATGCAGGAGAGGAGTGGTGTCAGAGGCTGAGCGGACACTGTGCAGGAGAGGAGTGGTGTCAGAGGCTGCGCGGACACGGTGCAGGAGAGGAGAGGTGTCACAGGCTGTGCGGACACGGTGCAGGAGAGGTGTCAGAGGCTTCGCGGACACGGTGCAGGAGAGAAGAGGTGTCACAGGCTGCGCGGACACGCTACAGGAGAGGAGAGGTGTCAGAGAATGCGCAGACATGGTGCAGGAGAGGAGAGATGTCAGAGGCTGCACAGACACGGTGCAGGAGCAGAGAGGTGTCAGAGGCTGCGCGGACACGGTGCAGGAGAGGAGAGGTCTCACAGGCTGTGCGGACACGGTGCGGGAGAGGTGTCAGAAGCTGCGCAGACATGGTGCAGGGGAGGAGAGGTTCAGAGGCTGCGCCTACATGGTGCAAGAGAGGAGAGGTGTCAGAGGCTGCGCGGACACGGTGCAGGAGAAGAGAGGTGTCAGAGGCTGCGAAGACACGGTGCAGGAGAGGAGAAGAGGGGTGTCCGAGGCTGCGCAGACAAGGTGCTGGAGAGCAGAAGTGTCAGAGGCTGCGCCTACATGGTGTAGTAGAGGAGAGGTTCAGAGGTTGCGCAGACACGGTGCAGGCGAGGAGAGGTGTCAGAGGCTGCGTGGACACGGTGCAGGAGAGGAGTAGTGTCAGAGGCTGCGCGGACACGGTGCAGGAGAGGAGTGGTGTCAGAGGCTGCGTGACACGGTGCAGGAGAGGAGTGGTGTCAGAGGCTGCGCGGACACGGTGCAGGAGAGGAGGTGAGGAGAGGTTTCAGAGGCTGCGCGGACACAGTGCAGGTGAGGAGAGGAGGGGTGTCAGAGGCTGCGCAGACACGGTGCAGGAGAGGATAGGTGTCAGAGGCTGCACAGACACGGTGCAGAAGCAGAGAGGTGTCAGAGGCTGCACAGACACGGTGCAGGAGATGAGAGGTGTCACAGGCTGCGCGGACACGGTGCAGGAGCAGAGAGGTGTCAGAGGCTGCGCGGACATGGTGCAAGAGAGGAGAGGTGTCAGAGACTGCGCGGACACGGTGCAAGAGAGGAGAGGTGTCAGAAGCTTCTCGGACACGGTGCAGGAGAGCAGAAGTGTCACAGGCTGCGCGGACACGGTGCAGGAGCAGAGAGGTGTCAGAGGCTGCGCGGACATGGTGCAAGAGAGGAGAGGTGTCAGAGGCTGCGCGGACACGGTGCAGGAGAGGAGTGGTGTCAGAGGCTGCATGGACACGGTGCAGGAGAGGAGTGGTGTCAGAGGCTGCGCGGACACGGTGCAGGAGAGGAGAGGTGTCAGAGGCTGCGCGGACACAGTGCAGGAGAGGTGTCAGAGGCTGCGCGGACATGGTGCAGGAGAGGAGAGGTGTCAGAGGCTGCACGGACACGGTGCAAGAGAGGTGTCAGAGGCTGCGCGGACACGGTGCAAGAGAGGAGAGGTGTCAGAAGCTGCTCGGACATGGTGCAGGAGAGCAGAAGGTTCAGAGGCTGCGCCTACATGGTGCAGTAGAGGAGAGGTTCAGAGGTTTCGCGGACACGGTGCAGGCGAGGAGAGGTGTCAGAGGCTGCGAGGACACGGTGCGGGAAAGGAGAAGTGTCAGAGGCTGCGCGCACATGGTGCAAGAGAGGTGTCAGAGGCTGCGCGGACACGGTGCAAGAGAGGAGAGGTGTCAGAAGCTGCTCGGACATGGTGAAGGAGAGCAGAATTGTCAGAGGCTGCGCCTACATGGTGCAGTAGAGGAGAGGTTCAGAGGTTGCGCGGACACGGTGCAGGCGAGGAGAGGTGTAAGAGGCTGCGCGGACGCGGTGCAAGAGAGGTGTCAGAGGCTGCGTGCACACGGTGCAAGAGAGGAGAAGTGTCAGAGGCTGCGCGGACACGATGCAGGAGAGGAGTGGTGTCAGAGGCTGAGCGGACACTGTGCAGGAGAGGAGTGGTGTCAGAGGCTGCGCGGACACGGTGCAGGAGAGGAGAGGTGTCACAGGCTGTGCGGACACGGTGCAGGAGAGGTGTCAGAGGCTTCGCGGACACGGTGCAGGAGAGAAGAGGTGTCACAGGCTGCGCGGACACGCTACAGGAGAGGAGAGGTGTCAGAGAATGCGCAGACATGGTGCAGGAGAGGAGAGGTGTCAGAGGCTGCACAGACACGGTGCAGGAGCAGAGAGGTGTCAGAGGCTGCGCGGACACGGTGCAGGAGAGGAGAGGTCTCACAGGCTGTGCGGACACGGTGCAGGAGCAGAGAGGTGTCAGAGGGTGCGCGGACACGGAGCAAGAGAGGAGAGGTGTCAGAAGCTGCTCGGACACGGTGCAGGAGAGCAGAAGTGTCAGAGGTTGCGCCTACATGGTGCAGTAGAGGAGAGGTTCAGAGGTTGCACGGACACGGTGCAGGCGAGGAGAGGTGTCAGAGGCTGCGCGGACACGGTGCAGGAGAGGAGTAGTGTCAGAGGCTGCGCGGACACGGTGCAGGAGAGGAGTGGTGTCAGAGGCTGCGTGACACGGTGCAGGAGAGGAGTGGTGTCAGAGGCTGCGCGGACACGGTGCAGGAGAGGAGGTGAGGAGAGGTTTCAGAGGCTGCGCGGACACAGTGCAGGAGAGGAGAGGAGGGGTGTCAGAGGCTGCGCAGACACGGTGCAGGAGAGGAGAGGTGTCAGAGGCTGCACAGACACGGTGCAGGAGCAGAGAGGTGTCAGAGGCTGCGCGGACACGGTGCAGGAGATGAGAGGTGTCACAGGCTGCGCGGACACGGTGCAGGAGCAGAGAGGTGTCAGAGGCTGCGCGGACATGGTGCAAGAGAGGAGAGGTGTCAGAGGCTGCGCGGACACGGTGCAAGAGAGGAGAGGTGTCAGAAGCTGCTCGGACACGGTGCAGGAGAGCAGAAGTGTCACAGGCTGCGCGGACACGGTGCAGGAGCAGAGAGGTGTCAGAGGCTGCGCGGACATGGTGCAAGAGAGGAGAGGTGTCAGAGGCTGCGCGGACACGGTGCAGGAGAGGAGTGGTGTCAGAGGCTGCGTGGACACGGTGCAGGAGAGGAGTGGTGTCAGAGGCTGCGCGGACACGGTGCAGGAGAGGAGAGGTGTCAGAGGCTGCGCGGACACAGTGCAGGAGAGGTGTCAGAGGCTGCGCGGACACGGTGCAGGAGAGGTGTCAGAGGCTGCATGGACACGGTGCAAGAGAGGTGTCAGAGGCTGCGCGGACACGGTGCAAGAGAGGAGAGGTGTTAGAAGCTGCTCGGACATGGTGCAGGAGAGCAGAAGGTTCAGAGGCTGCTCCTACATGGTGCAGTAGAGGAGAGGTTCAGAGGTTTCGCGGACACGGTGCAGGCGAGGAGAGGTGTCAGAGGCTGCGAGGACACGGTGCAGGAGAGGAGAAGTGTCAGAGGCTGCGCGGACATGGTGCAAGAGAGGTGTCAGAGGCTGCGCGGACACGGTGCAAGAGAGGAGAGGTGTCAGAAGCTACTCGGACATGGTGCAGGAGAGCAGAAGTGTCAGAGGCTGCGCCTACATGGTGCAGTAGAGGAGAGGTTCAGAGGTTGCGCGGACACGGTGCAGGCGAGGAGAGGTGTAAGAGGCTGCGCGGACGTGGTGCAAGAGAGGTGTCAGAGGCTGCGTGGACACGGTGCAAGAGAGGAGAAGTGTCAGAGGCTGCGCGGACACGATGCAGGAGAGGAGTGGTGTCAGAGGCTGCGCGGACACTGTGCAGGAGAGGAGTGGTGTCAGAGGCTGCGCGGACACGGTGCAGGAGAGGAGAGGTGTCACAGGCTGTGCGGACACGGTGCAGGAGAGGTGTCAGAGGCTGCGCGGACACGGTGCAGGAGAGAAGAGGTGTCACAGGCTGCGCGGACACAGTGCAGGAGCAGAGAGGTGTCAGAGGCTGCGCGGACACGGTGCAAGAGAGGAGTGGTGTCAGAAGCTGCTTGGACACGGTGCAGGAGAGCAGAAGTGTCAGAGGCTGCGCCTACATGGTGCAGTAGAGGAGAGGTGTCAGAGGTTGCGCGGACACGGTGCAGGCGAGGAGAGGTGTCAGAGGCTGCGCGGACACGGTGCAGGAGAGGAGAAGTGTCAGAGGCTGCGCGGACACGGTGCAGGAGAGGAGTGATGTCAGAGGCTGCGCGGACACGGTGCAGGAGAGGAGTGATGTCAGAGGCTGCGTGGACACGGTGCAGGAGAGGAGTGGTGTCAGAGGCTGCGCGGACACGGTGCAGGAGAGGAGAGGTGTCAGAGGCTGCGCGGACACAGTGTAGGAGAGGTGTCAGAGGCTGCGCCGACATGGTGCAGGAGAGGAGAGGTGTCAGAGGCTGCGCAGATACGGTGCAGGAGCAGAGAGGTGTCAGAGGCTGCGCGGACACGGTGCTGGAGCGGAGAGGTGTCAGAGGCTGCGTGGACACGGTGCAGGAGCAGAGAGGTGTCAGAGGCTGCGCAGACACGCTGCAAGAGAGGAGAGGTGTCAGAGGCTGCGCGGACACGGTGCAAGAGAAGAGAGGTGTCAGAAGCTGATCGGACACGGTGCAGGAGAGCAGAAGTGTCAGAGGCTGCGCCTACATTGTGCAGTAGAGGAGAGGTTCAGAGGTTGCGCGGACACGGTGCAGGCGAAGAGAGGTGTCATAGGCTGCGCGGACACGGTGCAGGAGAGGAGAAGTGTCAGAGGCTGCGCGGACATGGTGTAAGAGAAGAGAGGTGTCAGAGGCTGCGCAGACATGGTGCAAGAGAGGAGAGGTGTCAGAAGCTGCTCGGACATCGTACAGGAGAGCAGAAGTGTCAGAGGCTGCGCCTACATGGTGCAGTAGAGGAGAGGTGTCAGAGGTTGCGCGGACACGGTGCAGGCGAGGAGAGGTGTCAGAGGCTGCGCGGACACGGTGCAGGAGAGGAGAAGTGTCAGAGGCTGCACGGACACGGTGCGGGAGAGGTGTCAGAGGCTGCGCGGACACGGTGCAGGAGAGGTGTCAGAGGCTGCGCGGACACCGGGCAGGAGAGGAGAGGTGTCAGAGGCTGCGCGGACACGGTGCAGGAGAGGTGTCAGAGGCTGCGCGGACACGCTACAGGAGAGGAGAGGTGTCAGAGAATGCGCGGACATGGTGCAGGAGAGGAGAGGTGTCAGAGGCTGCACAGACACGGTGCAGGAGCAGAGAGGTGTCAGAGGCTGCGCGGATACGGTGCAGGAGAGGAGAGGTGTCACAGGCTGCGTGGACACGGTGCAGGAGTAGAGAGGTGTCAGAGGCTGCGCGGACACGGTGCAAGAGAGAAGAGGTGTCAGAAGCTGCTCGGACAGGGTGCAGGAGAGCAGAAGTGTCAGAGGCTGCGCCTACATGGTGTAGTAGAGGAGAGGTTCAGAGTTTGCGCAGACACGGTGCAGGCGAGTAGAGGTGTCAGAGGCTGCGCGGACACGGTGCAGGAGAGGAGTAGTGTCAGAGGCTGCGTGGACACGGTGCAGGAGAGGAGTGGTGTCAGAGGCTGCGCGGACACAGTGCAGAAAAGGAGTGGTGTCAGAGGCTGCACGGACACGGTGCAGGAGAGGAGGTGAGAAGAGGTTTCAGAGGCTGCACAGACACGGTGAAGGAGAGGAGAGGTGTCACCGACTGCGCGGACATGGTGCAGGAGCAGAGAGGTGTCAGAGGCTGCACGGACACAGTGCCGGAGAGGAGAGGTGTCAGAGGCTGCGCGGACACGGTGCAAGAGAAGAGAGGTGTCAGAAGCTGTTCGGACACGGTGCAGGAGAGCAGAAGTGTCAGAGGCTGCGCCTACATGGTGTAGTAGAGGAGAGGTTCAGAGGTTGCGCAGACACGGTGCAGGCGAGGAGAGGTGTCAGAGGCTGCGCAGACACGGTGCAGGCGAGGTGAGGTGTCAGAGGCTGTGCGGACACGGTGCAGGAGAGGAGAAGTGTCAGAGGCTGCGCGGACACAGTGCAGGAGAGGAGTGGTGTCAGAGGCTTCGCGGACACGGTGCAGGAGAGGAGTGGTGTCAGAGGCTGCGCGGACACGGTGCAGGAGAGGAGAGGTGTCAGAGGCTGTGTGGACACGGTGTCGGAGAGGTGTCAGAGGCTGCGCGGACATGGTGCAGGAGAGGAGAGGTGTCAGAGGCTGCGCAGACATGGTGCAGGAGAGGAGAGGTGTCAGAGGCTGCGCAGACACTCTGCAGGAGCAGAGAGGTGTCAGAGGCTGCGAGGACACGGTGCAGGAGAGGAGAGTTGTCACAGGCTGCGCGGACACGGTGCAGGAGCAGAGAGGTGTCAGAGGCTGCGCGGACACGGTGCAAGACAGGAGAGGTGTCAGAAGCTGCTCGGACACGGTGCAGGAGAGCAGAAGTGTCAGAGGCTGCGCCTACATGGTGTAGTAGAGGAGAGGTTCAGAGGTTGCGCGGACACGGTGCAGGCGAGGAGAGGTGTCAGTGGCTGCGCGGACATGGTGCAGGAGAGGAGAAGTGTCAGAGGCTGCGCGGACTTGGTGCAGGAGAGGAGTGGTGTCAGAGGCTGTGCGGACACGGTGCAGGAAAGGAGTGGTGTCAGAGGCTGCGCGGACACGGTGCAGGAGAGGAGGTGAGGAGAGGTTTCAGAGGCTGCGCTGACACGGTGCAGGAGAGGAGAGGAGGGGTGTCAGAGGCTGCACAGACACGGTGCAGGAGAGGAGAGGTGTCACAGGCTGTGCGGACATGGTGCAGGAGCAGAGAGGTGTCAGAGGCTGCGCGGACACGGTGCAAGAGAGGAGAGGTGTCAGAGGCTGCGCGGACACGGTGCAGGAAAGGAGTGGTGTCAGAGGTTGCGCGGACACGGTGCAGGAGAGGAGGTGAGGAGAGGTTTCAGAGGCTGCGCGGACACGGTGCAGGAGAGGAGAGGAGGGGTGTAGGAGGCTGCACAGACACGGTGCAGGAGAGAAAAGGTGTCAGAGGCTGCGCGGACACGGTGCAAGAGAGGAGAGGTGTCAGAAGCTGCTCGGACACGGTGCAGGAGAGCAGAAGTGTCAGAGGCTGCGAATACATGGTGCAGTAGAGGAGAGGTTCAGAGGTTGCGCGGACACGGTGCAGGCGAGGAAAGGTGTCAGAAGCTGCGCGGACACGGTTCGGGAGAGGAGAAGTGTCAGAGGCTGCGCGGACACGGTGCAAGAGAGGTGACAGAGGCTGCGCGGACACGGTGCAAGAGAGGAGAGGTGTCAGAAGCTTCTCGAACATGGTGCAGGAGAGCAGAAGTGTCAGAGGCTGCGCTTACATGGTGCAGTAGAGGAGAGGTGTCAGAGGTTGCGCGGACACGGTGCAGGCGAGGAGAGGTGTCAGAGGCTGCATGGACACGGTGCGGGAGAGGAGAAGTGTCAGAGGCTGCGCGGACACAGTGCAAGAGAGGTGTCAGAGGCTGCGCGGACACGGTGCAAGAGAGGAGAGGTGTCAGAAGCTGCTCGGACATGGTGCAGGAGAGCAGAAGGTTCAGAGGCTGCGCCTACATGGTGCAGTAGAGGAGAGGTTCAAAGGTTTCGCGGACACGGTGCAGGCGAGGAGAGGTGTCAGAGGCTGCGAGGACACTGTGCGGGAGAGGAGAAGTGTCAGAGGCTGCGCGGACATGGTGCAAGAGAGGTGTCAGAGGCTGCACGGACACGGTGCAAGAGAGGAGAGGTGTCAGAAGCTGCTCGGACATGGTGCAGGAGAGCAGAAGTGTCAGAGGCTGCGCCTACATGGTGCAGTAGAGGAGAGGTTCAGAGGTTGCGCGGACACGGTGCAGGCGAGGAGAGGTGTAAGAGGCTGCGCGGACGCAGTGCAAGAGAGGTGTCAGAGGCTGCGCGGATACGGTGCAAGAGAGGAGAAGTGTCAGAGGCTGCGCGGACACGATGCAGGAGAGGAGTGGTGTCAGAGGCTGCGCGGACACTGTGCAGGAGAGGAGTGGTGTCAGAGGCTGTGCGGACACGGTGCAGGAGAGGAGAGGTGTCACAGGCTGTGCGGACACAGTGCAGGAGAGGTGTCAAAGGCTGCGCGGACACGGTGCAGGAGAGAAGAGGTGTCACAGGCTGCGCGGACACAGTGCAGGAGCAGAGAGGTGTCGGAGGCTGCGCAGAAACGGTGCAAGAGAGGAGAGGTGTCAGAGGCTGCGCGGACACGGTGCAAGAGAGGAGTGGTGTCAGAAGCTGCTTGGACACGGTGCAGGAGAGCAGAAGTGTCAGAGGCTGCGCCTACATAGTGCAGTAGAGGAGAGGTGTCAGAGGTTGCGCGGACATGGTGCAGGCGAGGAGAGGTGTCAGAGGCTGCGCGGACACGGTGCAGGAGAGGAGAAGTGTCAGAGGCTGCGTGGACACGGTGCAGGAGAGGAGTGGTGTCAGAGGCTGCGTGGACACGGTGCAGGAGAGGAGAGGTGTCAGAGGCTGCGCGAACACAGTGCAGGAAAGGTGTCAGAGGCTGCGCGGACACGGTGCAGGAGAGGAGAGGTATCAAATGCTGCGCAGACACGGTGCAGGAGAGGAGAGGTGTCAGAGGCTGCGCAGATACGGTGCAGGAGCAGAGAGGTGTCAGAGGCTGCACGGACACGGTGCTGGAGCGGAGAGGTGTCAGAGGCTGCTTGGACACGGTGCAGGAGCAGAGAGGTGTCAGAGGCTCTGCAGACACGCTGCAAGAGAGGAGAGGTGTCAGAGGCTGCGCGGACACGGTGCAAGAGAGGAGAGGTGTCAGAAGCTGCTCGGACACGGTGCAGGAGAGCAGAAGTGTCAGAGGCTGCGCCTACATGGTGCAGTAGAGGAGAGGTATCACAGGCTGCGCAGACACGGTGCAGGAGAGGAGAGGTGTCAGAGGCTGCGCAGATACGGTGCAGGAGCAGAGAGGTGTCAGAGGCTGCGCGGACACGGTGCTGGAGCGGAGAGGTGTCAGAGGCTGCGTGGACACGGTGCAGGAGCAGAGAGGTGTCAGAGGCTGCGCGGACATGGTGCTGGAGCAGAGAGGTGTCAGAGGCTGCGCAGACACGCTGCAAGAGAGGAGAGGTGTCAGAGGCTGCGCGGACACGGTGCAAGAGAGGTGCAGGAGAGCAGAAGTGTCAGAGACTGCGCCTACATGGTGCAGTAGAGGAGAGGTGTCAGAGGTTGCGCGGACACGGTGCAGGCGAGGAGAGGTGTCAGAGGCTGCGTGGACACGGTGCAGGAGAGGAGAAGTGTCAGAGGCTGCGCGGACACGGTGCAGGAGAGGAGTGGTGTCAGAGGCTGCGTGGACACGGTGCAGGAGAGGAGTGGTGTCAGAGGCTGCGCGGACACGGTGCAGGAGAGGAGAGGTGTCAGAGGCTGCGCGGACACAGTGCAGGAGAGGTGTCAGAGGCTGCGCGGACACGGTGCAGGAGAGGAGAGGTATCACAGGCTGCGCAGACACGGTGCAGGAGAGGAGAGGTGTCAGAGGCTGCGCAGATACGGTGCAGGAGCAGAGAGGTTTCAGAGGCTGCGCGGACACAGTGCAAGAGAGGTGTCAGAGGCTGCGCGGACACGGTGCAAGAGAGGAGAGGTGTCAGAAGCTGCTCGGACATGGTGCAGGAGAGCAGAAGGTTCAGAGGCTGCGCCTACATGGTGCAGTAGAGGAGAGGTTCAAAGGTTTCGCGGACACGGTGCAGGCGAGGAGAGGTGTCAGAGGCTGCGAGGACACTGTGCGGGAGAGGAGAAGTGTCAGAGGCTGCGCGGACATGGTGCAAGAAAGGTGTCAGAGGCTGCACGGACACGGTGCAAGAGAGGAGAGGTGTCAGAAGCTGCTCGGACATGGTGCAGGAGAGCAGAAGTGTCAGAGGCTGCGCCTACATGGTGCAGTAGAGGAGAGGTTCAGAGGTTGCGCGGACACGGTGCAGGCGAGGAGAGGTGTAAGAGGCTGCGCGGACGCAGTGCAAGAGAGGTGTCAGAGGCTGCGCGGATACGGTGCAAGAGAGGAGAAGTGTCAGAGGCTGCGCGGACACGATGCAGGAGAGGAGTGGTGTCAGAGGCTGCGCGGACACTGTGCAGGAGAGGAGTGGTGTCAGAGGCTGTGCGGACACGGTGCAGGAGAGGAGAGGTGTCACAGGCTGTGCGGACACAGTGCAGGAGAGGTGTCAAAGGCTGCGCGGACACGGTGCAGGAGAGAAGAGGTGTCACAGGCTGCGCGGACACAGTGCAGGAGCAGAGAGGTGTCGGAGGCTGCGCAGAAATGGTGCAAGAGAGGAGAGGTGTCAGAGGCTGCGCGGACACGGTGCAAGAGAGGAGTGGTGTCAGAAGCTGCTTGGACACGGTGCAGGAGAGCAGAAGTGTCAGAGGCTGCGCCTACATAGTGCAGTAGAGGAGAGGTGTCAGAGGTTGCGCGGACATGGTGCAGGCGAGGAGAGGTGTCAGAGGCTGCGCGGACACGGTGCAGGAGAGGAGAAGTGTCAGAGGCTGCGTGGACACGGTGCAGGAGAGGAGTGGTGTCAGAGGCTGCGTGGACACGGTGCAGGAGAGGAGAGGTGTCAGAGGCTGCGCGAACACAGTGCAGGAAAGGTGTCAGAGGCTGCGCGGACACGGTGCAGGAGAGGAGAGGTATCAAATGCTGCGCAGACACGGTGCAGGAGAGGAGAGGTGTCAGAGGCTGCGCAGATACGGTGCAGGAGCAGAGAGGTGTCAGAGGCTGCACGGACACGGTGCTGGAGCGGAGAGGTGTCAGAGGCTGCTTGGACACGGTGCAGGAGCAGAGAGGTGTCAGAGGCTCTGCAGACACGCTGCAAGAGAGGAGAGGTGTCAGAGGCTGCGCGGACACGGTGCAAGAGAGGAGAGGTGTCAGAAGCTGCTCGGACACGGTGCAGGAGAGCAGAAGTGTCAGAGGCTGCGCCTACATGGTGCAGTAGAGGAGAGGTATCACAGGCTGCGCAGACACGGTGCAGGAGAGGAGAGGTGTCAGAGGCTGCGCAGATACGGTGCAGGAGCAGAGAGGTGTCAGAGGCTGCGCGGACACGGTGCTGGAGCGGAGAGGTGTCAGAGGCTGCGTGGACACGGTGCAGGAGCAGAGAGGTGTCAGAGGCTGCGCGGACATGGTGCTGGAGCAGAGAGGTGTCAGAGGCTGCGCAGACACGCTGCAAGAGAGGAGAGGTGTCAGAGGCTGCGCGGACACGGTGCAAGAGAGGTGCAGGAGAGCAGAAGTGTCAGAGACTGCGCCTACATGGTGCAGTAGAGGAGAGGTGTCAGAGGTTGCGCGGACACGGTGCAGGCGAGGAGAGGTGTCAGAGGCTGCGTGGACACGGTGCAGGAGAGGAGAAGTGTCAGAGGCTGCGCGGACACGGTGCAGGAGAGGAGTGGTGTCAGAGGCTGCGTGGACACGGTGCAGGAGAGGAGTGGTGTCAGAGGCTGCGCGGACACGGTGCAGGAGAGGAGAGGTGTCAGAGGCTGCGCGGACACAGTGCAGGAGAGGTGTCAGAGGCTACGCGGACACGGTGCAGGAGAGGAGAGGTGTCAGAGGCTGCGCAGATACGGTGCAGGAGCAGAGAGGTTTCAGAGGCTGCGCGGACACGGTGCTGGAGCGGAGAGGTGTCAGAGGCTGCGTGGACACGGTGCAGGAGCAGAGAGGTGTCAGAGGCTGCGCAGACACGCTGCAAGAGAGGAGAGGTGTCAGAGGCTGCGCGGACACGGTGCAAGAGAGGAGAGGTGTCAGAAGCTGCTCGGACACGGTGCAGGAGAGCAAAAGTGTCAGAGGCTGCGCCTACATGGTGCAGTAGAGGAGAGGTTCAGAGGTTGCGCGGACACGGTGCAGGCAAAGAGAGGTGTCAGAGGCTGCACGGACACGGTGCAGGAGAGGAGAAGTGTCAGAGGCTGCGCGGACATGGTGCAAGAGAAGAGAGGTGTCAGAGGCTGCGCAGACACGGTGCAAGAGAGGAGAGGTGTCAGAAGCTGCTCGGACATGGTACAGGAGAGCAGAAGTGTCAGAGGCTGCGCCTACATGGTGCAGTAGAGGAGAGGTGTCAGAGGTTGTGCGGACACGGTGCAGGCGAGGAGAGGTGTCAGAGGCTGCGCGGACACGGTGCAGGAGAGGAGAAGTGTCAGAGGCTGCGCGGACACGGTGCGGGAGAGGTGTCAGAGGCTGAGCGGACACGGTGCGGGAGAGGTGTCAGAGGCTGCGCGGACACGGTGCGGGAGAGGTGTCAGAGGCTGCGCGGACACGGTGCAGGAGAGGAGAGGTGTCAGAGGCTGCGCGGACACGGTGCAGGAGAGGTGTCATAGGCTGCGCGGACACGCTACAGGAGAGGAGAGGTGTCAGAGAATGCGCAGACATGGTGCAGGAGAGGAGAGGTGTCAGAGGCTGCACAGACACGGTGCAGGAGCAGAGAGGTGTCAGAGGCTGCGCGGATACGGTGCAGGAGAGGATAGGTCTCACAGGCTGTGCGGACACGGTGCAGGAGCAGAGAGGTGTCAGAGGCTGCGCGGACACGGTGCAAGAGAGGAGAGGTGTCAGAGGCTGCGCGGACATGGTGCAAGAGAGGAGAGGTGTCAGAAGCTGCTCGGACACGGTGCAGGAGAGCAGAAGTGTCAGAGGTTGCGCCTACATGGTGCAGTAGAGGAGAGGTTCAGAGGTTGCACGGACACGGTGCAGGCGAGGAGAGGTGTCAGAGGCTGCGCGGACACGGTGCAGCAGAGGAGTAGTGTCAGAGGCTGCGTGGACACGGTGCAGGAGAGGAGTGGTGTCAGAGGCTGCGTGACACGGTGCAGGAGAGGAGTGGTGTCAGAGGCTGCGCGGACACGGTGCAGGAGAGGAGGTGAGGAGAGGTTTTAGAGGCTGCGCGGACACAGTGCAGGTGAGGAGAGGAGGGGTGTCAGAGGCTGCGCAGACACGGTGCAGGAGAGGATAGGTGTCAGAGGCTGCACAGACACGGTGCAGGAGCAGAGAGGTGTCAGAGGCTGCGCGGACGCGGTGCAGAAGATGAGAGGTGTCACAGGCTGCGCGGACACGGTGCAGCAGCAGAGAGGTGTCAGAGGCTGCGCGGACATGGTGCAAGAGAGGAGAGGTGTCAGAGGCTGCGCGGACACGGTGCAAGAGAGGAGAGGTGTCAGAAGCTGCTCGGACATGGTGCAGGAGAGCAGAAGTGTCACAGGCTGCGCGGACACGGTGCAGGAGCAGAGAGGTGTCAGAGGCTGCGCGGACATGGTGCAAGAGAGGAGAGGTGTCAGAGGCTGCGCGGACACGGTGCAAGAGAGGAGAGGTGTCAGAAGCTGCTCGGACACGGTGCAGGAGAGCAGAAGTGTCACAGGCTGCGCGGACACGGTGCAGGAGCAGAGAAGTGTCAGAGGCTGCGCGGACATGGTGCAAGAGAAGAGAGGTGTCAGAGGCTGCGCAGACACGGTGCAAGAGAGGAGAGGTGTCAGAAGCTGCTCGGACATGGTACAGGAGAGCAGAAGTGTTAGAGGCTGCGCCTACATGGTGCAGTAGAGGAGAGGTGTCAGAGGTTGCGCGGACACGGTGCAGGCGAGGAGAGGTGTCAGAGGCTGCGCGGACACAGTGCAGGAGAGGAGAAGTGTCAGAGGCTGCGCGGACACGGTGCAGGAGCAGAGAGGTGTCAGAGGCTGCGCGGACATTGTGCAAGAGAGGAGAGGTGTCAGAGGCTGCGCGGACACGGTGCAGGAGAGGAGTGGTGTCAGAGGCTGCATGGACACGGTGCAGGAGAGGAGTGGTGTCAGAGGCTGCGCGAACACGGTGCAGGAGAGGAGAGGTGTCAGTGGCTGCGCGGACACGGTGCAGGAGAGGTGTCAGAGGCTGCGCGGACACGGTGCAGGAGAGGAGAGGTGTCAGAGGCTGCACGGACACGGTGCAAGAGAGGTGTCAGAGGCTGCGCGGACACGGTGCAAGAGAGGAGAGGTGTCAGAAGCTGCTCGGACATGGTGCAGGAGAGCAGAAGGTTCAGAGGCTGCGCCTACATGGTGCAGTAGAGGAGAGGTTCAGAGGTTTCGCGGACACGGTGCAGGCGAGGAGAGGTGTCAGAGGCTGCGAGGACACGGTGCGGGAGAGGAGAAGTGTCAGAGGCTGCGCGGACATGGTGCAAGAGAGGTGTCAGAGGCTGCGCGGACACGGTGCAAGAGAGGAGAGGTGTCAGAAGCTGCTCGGACATGGTGCAGGAGAGCAGAAGTGTCAGAGGCTGCGCCTACATGGTGCAGTAGAGGAGAGGTTCAGAGGTTGCGCGGACACGGTGCAGGCGAGGAGAGGTGTAAGAGGCTGCGCGGACGCGGTGCAAGAGAGGTGTCAGAGGCTGCGTGGACACGGAGCAAGAGAGGAGAAGTGTCAGAGGCTGCGCGGACACGATGCAGGAGAGGAGTGGTGTCAGAGGCTGCGCGGACACTGTGCAGGAGAGGAGTGGTGTCAGAGGCTGCGCGGAAACGGTGCAGGAGAGGAGAGGTGTCAAAGGCTGTGCGGACACGGTGCAGGAGAGGTGTCAGAGGCTGCGCGGACATGGTGCAGGAGAGAAGAGGTGTCACAGGCTGCGCGGACACGCTACAGGAGAGGAGAGGTGTCAGAGAATGCGCAGACATGGTGCAGGAGAGGAGAGGTGTCAGAGGCTGCACAGACACGGTGCAGGAGCAGAGAGGTGTCAGAGGCTGCGCGGACACGGTGCAGGAGAGGAGAGGTCTCACAGGCTGTGCGGACACGGTGCAGGAGCAGAGAGGTGTCAGAGGCTGCGCGGACACGGTGCAAGAGAGGAGAGGTGTCAGAAGCTGCTCGGACACGGTGCAGGAGAGCAGAAGTGTCAGAGGTTGCGCCTACATGGTGCAGTAGAGGAGAGGTTCAGAGGTTGCACGGACACGGTGCAGGCGAGGAGAGGTGTCAGAGGCTGCGCGGACACGGTGCAGGAGAGGAGTAGTGTCAGAGGCTGCGCGGACACGGTGCAGGAGAGGAGTGGTGTCAGAGGCTGCGTGACACGGTGCAGGAGAGGAGTGGTGTCAGAGGCTGCGCGGACACGGTGCAGGAGAGGAGGTGAGGAGAGGTTTCAGAGGCTGCGCGGACACAGTGCAGGAGAGGAGAAGAGGGGTGTCAGAGGCTGCGCAGACACAGTGCAGGAGAGGAGAGGTGTCAGAGGCTGCACAGACACGGTGCAGGAGCAGAGAGGTGTCAGAGGCTGCGCGGACACGGTGCAGGAGATGAGAGGTGTCACAGGCTGCGCGGACACGGTGCAGGAGCAGAGAGGTGTCAGAGGCTGCGCGGACATGGTGCAAGAGAAGAGAGGTGTCAGAGGCTGCGCGGACACGGTGCAAGAGATAAGAGGTGTCAGAAGCTGCTCGGACACGGTGCAGGAGAGCAGAAGTGTCACAGGCTGCGCGGACACGGTGCAGGAGCAGAGAGGTGTCAGAGGCTGCGCGGACATGGTGCAAGAGAGGAGAGGTGTCAGAGGCTGCGCGGACATGGTGCAGGAGAGGAGTGGTGTCAGAGGCTGCGCGGACACAGTGCAGGAGAGGTGTCAGAGGCTGCGCGGACACGGTGCAGGAGAGGAGAGGTGTCAGAGGCTGCACGGACATGGTGCAAGAGAGGTGTCAGAGGCTGCGCGGACACGGTGCAAGAGAGGAGAGGTGTCAGAAGCTGCTCGGACATGGTGCAGGAGAGCAGAAGTGTCTGAGGCTGCGCCTACATGGTGCAGTAGAGGAGAGGTTCAGAGGTTGCGCGGACACGGTGCAGGCGAGGAGAGGTGTAAGAGGCTGCGCGGACGCGGTGCAAGAGAGGTGTCAGAGGCTGCGTGGACACGGTGAAAGAGAGGAGAATTGTCAGAGGCTGCGCGGACACGATGCAGGAGAGGAGTGGTGTCAGAGGCTGCGCGGACACTGTGCAGGAGAGGAGTGGTGTCAGAGGCTGCGCGGACACGGTGCAGGAGAGGAGAGGTGTCACAGGCTGTGCGGACACGGTGCAGGAGAGGAGTCAGAGGCTGCGCGGACATGGTGCAGGAGAGAAGAGGTGTCACAGGCTGCGCGGACACAGTGCAGGAGCAGAGAGGTGTCAGAGGCTGCGCGGACATGGTGCAAGAGAGGAGAGGTGTCAGAGGCTGCGCGGACACGGTGCAAGAGAGAAGAGGTGTCACAGGCTGTGCGGACACGGAGCAGGAGCAGAGAGGTGTCGGAGGCTGCGCGGAAACGGTGCAAGAGAGGAGAGGTGTCAGAGGCTGCGCGGACACGGTGCAAGAGAGGAGTGGTGTCAGAAGCTGCTTGGACACGGTGCAGGAGAGCAGAAGTGTCAGAGGCTGCGCCTACATGGTGCAGTAGAGGAGAGGTGTCAGAGGTTGCGCGGACACGGTGCAGGCGAGGAGAGGTGTCAGAGGCTGCGCGGACACGGTGCAGGAGAGGAGAAGTTTCAGAGGCTGCGTGGACACGGTGCAGGAGAGGAGTGGTGTCAGAGGCTGCGTGACACGGTGCAGGAGAGGAGTGGTGTCAGAGGCTGCGTGGACACGGTGCAGGAGCAGAGAGGTGTCAGAGGCTGCGCAGACACGCTGCAAGAGAGGAGAGGTGTCAGAGGCTGCGCGGACACGGTGCAAGAGAGGAGAGGTGTCAGAAGCTGCTCGGACACGGTGCAGGAGAGCAGAAGTGTCAGAGGCTGCGCCTACATGGTGCAGTAGAGGAGAGGTTCAGAGGTTGCGCGGACACGGTGCAGGCGAAGAGAGGTGTCAGAGGCTGCGCGGACACGGTGCAGGAGAGGAGAAGTGTCAGAGGCTGCGCGGACATGGTGCAAGAGAAGAGAGTTATCAGAGGCTGCGCAGACACGGTGCAAGAGAGGAGAGGTGTCAGAAGCTGCTCGGACATGGTACAGGAGAGCAGAAGTGTCAGAGGCTGCGCCTACATGGTGCAGTAGAGGAGAGGTGTCAGAGGTTGCGCGGACACGGTGCAGGCGAGGAGAGGTGTCAGAGGCTGCGCGGACACGGTGCAGGAGAGGAGAAGTGTCAGAGGCTGCGCGGACACGGTGCGGGAGAGGTGTCAGAGGCTGAGCGGACACGGTGCGGGAGAGGTGTCAGAGGCTGCGCGGACACGGTGCAGGAGAGGAGAGGTGTCAGAGGCTGCGCGGACACGGTGCAGGAGAGGTGTCATAGGCTGCGCGGACACGCTACAGGAGAGGAGAGGTGTCAGAGAATGCGCAGACATGGTGCAGGAGAGGAAAGGTGTCAGAGGCTGCACAGACACGGTGCAGGAGCAGAGAGGTGTCAGAGGCTGCGCGGATACGGTGCAGGAGAGGAGAGGTCTCACAGGCTGTGCGGACACGGTGCGGGAGCAGAGAGGTGTCAGAGGCTGCGCGGACACGGTGCAAGAGAGGAGAGGTGTCAGAGGCTGCGCGGACATGGTGCAAGAGAGGAGAGGTGTCAGAAGCTGCTCGGACACGGTGCAGGAGAGCAGAAGTGTCAGAGGTTGCGCCTACATGGTGCAGTAGAGGAGAGGTTCAGAGGTTGCACGGACACGGTGCAGGCGAGGAGAGGTGTCAGAGGCTGCGCGGACACGGTGCAGGAGAGGAGTGGTGTCAGAGGCTGCTTGACACGGTGCAGGAGAGGAGTGGTGTCAGAGGCTGCGCGGACACGGTGCAGGAGAGGAGGTGAGGAGAGGTTTCAGAGGCTGCGCGGACACAGTGCAGGTGAGGAGAGGAGGGGTGTCAGAGGCTGCGCAGACACGGTGCAGGAGAGGATAGGTGTCAGAGGCTGCACAGACACGGTGCAGGAGCAGAGAGGTGTCAGAGGCTGCGCGGACACGGTGCAGGAGATGAGAGGTGTCACAGGCTGCGCGGACACGGTGCAGCAGCAGAGAGGTGTCAGAGGCTGCGCGGACATGGTGCAAGAGAGGAGAGGTGTCAGAGGCTGCGCGGACACGGTGCAAGAGAGGAGAGGTGTCAGAAGCTGCTCGGACACGGTGCAGGAGAGCAGAAGTGTCACAGGCTGCGCGGACACGGTGCTGGAGCAGAGAGGTGTCAGAGGCTGCGCGGACATGGTGCAAGAGAGGAGAGGTGTCAGAGGCTGCGCGGACACGGTGCAGGAGAGGAGTGGTGTCAGAGGCTGCATGGACACGGTGCAGGAGAGGAGTGGTGTCAGAGGCTGCGCGGACACGGTGCAGGAGAGGAGAGGTGTCAGAGGCTGCGCGGACACAGTGCAGGAGAGGTGTCAGAGGCTGCGCGGACACGGTGCAGGAGAGGAGAGGTGTCAGAGGCTGCACGGACACGGTGCAAGAGAGGTGTCAGAGGCTGCGCGGACACGGTGCAAGAGAGGAGAGGTGTCAGAAGCTGCTCGGACATGGTGCAGGAGAGCAGAAGGTTCAGAGGCTGCGCCTACATGGTGCAGTAGAGGAGAGGTTCAGAGGTTTCGCGGACACGGTGCAGGCGAGGAGAGGTGTCAGAGGCTGCGAGGACACGGTGCGGGAGAGGAGAAGTGTCAGAGGCTACGCGGACATGGTGCAAGAGAGGTGTCAGAGGCTGCGCGGACGCGGTGCAAGAGAGGAGAGGTGTCAGAAGCTGCTCGGACATGGTGCAGGAGAGCAGAAGTGTCAGAGGCTGCGCCTACATGGTGCAGTAGAGGAGAGGTTCAGAGGTTGCGCGAACACGGTGCAGGCGAGGAGAGGTGTAAGAGGCTGCGCGGACGCGGTGCAAGAGAGGTGTCAGAGGCTGCGTGGACACGGTGCAAGAGAGGAGAAGTGTCAGAGGCTGCGCGGACGCGATGCAGGAGAGGAGTGGTGTCAGAGGCTGCGCGGACACTGTGCAGGAGAGGAGTGGTGTCAGAGGCTTCGCGGACACGGTGCAGGAGAGGAGAGGTGTCACAGGCTGTGCGGACACGGTGCAGGAGAGGTGTCAGAGGCTGCGCGGACACGGTGCAGGAGAGAAGAGGTGTCACAGGCTGCGCGGACACGCTACAGGAGAGGAGAGGTGTCAGAGAATGCGCAGACATGGTGCAGGAGAGGAGAGGTGTCAGAGGCTGCACAGTCACGGTGCAGGAGCAGAGAGGTGTCAGAGGCTGCGCGGACACGGTGCAGGAGAGGAGAGGTCTCACAGGCTGTGCGGACACGGTGCAGGAGCAGAGAGGTGTCAGAGGCTGCGCGGACACGGTGCAAGAGAGGAGAGGTGTCAGAAGCTGCTCGGACACGGTGCAGGAGAGCAGAAGTGTCAGAGGTTGCGCCTACATGGTGCAGTAGAGGAGAGGTTCAGAGGTTGCACGGACACGGTGCAGGCGAGGAGAGGTGTCAGAGGCTGCGCGGACACGGTGCAGGAGAGGAGTAGTGTCAGAGGCTGCGCGGACACGGTGCAGGAGAGGAGTGGTGTCAGAGGCTGAGTGACATGGTGCAGGAGAGGAGTGGTGTCAGAGGCTGCGCGGACACGGTGCAGGAGAGGAGGTGAGGAGAGGTTTCAGAGGCTGCGCGGACACAGTGCAGGAGAGGAGAGGAGGGGTGTCAGAGGCTGCGCAGACACGGTGCAGGAGAGGAGAGGTGTCAGAGGCTGCACAGACACGGTGCAGGAGCAGAGAGGTGTCAGAGGCTGCGCGGACACGGTGCAGGAGATGAGATGTGTCACAGGCTGCGCGGACACGGTGCAGGAGCAGAGAGGTGTCAGAGGCTGCGCGGACATGGTGCAAGAGAGGAGAGGTGTCAGAAGCTGCTCGGACACGGTGCAGGAGAGCAGAAGTGTCACAGGCTGCGCGGACACGGTGCAGGAGCAGAGAGGTGTCAGAGGCTGCATGGACATGGTGCAAGAGAGGAGAGGTGTCAGAGGCTGCGCGGACACGGTGCAGGAGAGGAGTGGTGTCAGTGGCTGCGTGGACACGGTGCAGGAGAGGAGTGGTGTCAGAGGCTGCGCGGACACGGTGCAGGAGAGGAGAGGTGTCAGAGGCTGCGCGGACACAGTGCAGGAGAGGTGTCAGAGGCTGCGCGGACACGGTGCAGGAGAGGAGAGGTGTCAGAGGCTGCACGGACACGGTGCAAGAGAGGTGTCAGAGGCTGCGCGGACACGGTGCAAGAGAGGAGAGGTGTCAGAAGCTGCTCGGACATGGTGCAGGAGAGCAGAAGGTTCAGAGGCTGCGCCTACATGGTGCAGTAGAGGAGAGGTTCAGATGTTTCGCGGACACGGTGCAGGCGAGGAGAGGTGTCAGAGGCTGCGAGGACACGGTGCGGGAGAGGAGAATTGTCAGAGGCTGCGCGGACATGGTGCAAGAGAGGTGTCAGAGGCTGCGCGGACACGGTGCAAGAGAGGAGAGGTGTCAGAAGCTGCTCGGACATGGTGCAGGAGAGCAGAAGTGTCAGAGGCTGCGCCTACATGGTGCAGTAGAGGAGAGGTTCAGAGGCTGCGCGGACACGGTGCAGGCGAGGAGAGGTGTAAGAGGCTGCGCGGACGCGGTGCAAGAGAGGTGTCAGAGGCTGCGTGGACACGGTGCAAGAGAGGAGAAGTGTCAGAGGCTGCGCGGACACGATGCAGGAGAGGAGTGGTGTCAGAGGCTGCGCAGACACTGTGCAGGAGAGGAGTGGTGTCAGAGGCTGCGCGGACACGGTGCAGGAGAGGAGAGGTGTCACAGGCTGTGCGGACACGGTGCAGGAGAGGTGTCAGAGGCTGCGCGGACACGGTGCAGGAGAGAAGAGGTGTCACAGGCTGCGCGGACACAGTGCAGGAGCAGAGAGGTGTCAGAGGCTGAGCGGACATGGTGCAAGAGAGGAGAGGTGTCAGAGGCTGCGCGGACACGGTGCAAGAGAGAAGAGGTGTCACAGGCTGTGCGGACACGGAGCAGGAGCAGAGAGGTGTCGGAGGCTGCGCGGAAACGGTGCAAGAGAGGAGAGGTGTCAGAGGCTGCGCGGACACGGTGCAAGAGAGGAGTGGTGTCAGAAGCTGCTTGGACACGGTGCAGGAGAGCAGAAGTGTCAGAGGCTGCGCCTACATGGTGCAGTAGAGGAGAGGTGTCAGAGGTTGCGCGGACACGGTGCAGGCGAGGAGAGGTGTCAGAGGCTGCGCGGACACGGTGCAGGAGAGGAGAAGTGTCAGAGGCTGCGCGGACACGGTGCAGGAGAGGAGTGGTGTCAGAGGCTGCGTGGACACGGTGCAGGGGAGGAGTGGTGTCAGAGGCTGCGCGGACACGGTGCAGGAGAGGAGAGGTGTCAGAGGCTGCGCGGACACAGTGCAGGAGAGATGTCAGAGGCTGCGCGGACACGGTGCAGGAGAGGAGAGGTATCACAGGCTGCGCAGACACGGTGCAGGAAAGGAGAGGTGTCAGAGGCTGCGCAGATACGGTGCAGGAGCAGAGAGGTGTCAGAGGCTGCGCGGACACGGTGCTGGAGCGGAGAGGTGTCAGAGGCTGCATGGACACGGTGCAGGAGCAGAGAGGTGTCAGAGGCTGCGCAGACACGCTGCAAGAGAGGAGAGGTGTCAGAGGCTGCGCGGACACGGTGCAAGAGAGGAGAGGTGTCAGAAGCTGCTCGGACACGGTGCAGGAGAGCAGAAGTGTCATAGGCTGCGCCTACATGGTGCAGTAGAGGAGAGGTTCAGAGGTTGCGCGGACACGGTGCAGGAGAGGAGAGGTATCACAGGCTGCGCAGACACGGTGCAGGAGAGGAGAGGTGTCGGGGGCTGTGCGGACACGGTGCAGGAGAGGAGAGGTGTCAGAGGCTGCGCGGACACGGTGCTGGAGCGGAGAGGTGTCAGAGGCTGCGTGGACACAGTGCAGGAGCAGAGAGGTGTCAGAGGCTGCGCAGACAGGCTGCAAGAGAGGAGAGGTGTCAGAGGCTGCGCGGACACGGTGCAAGAGAGGAGAGGTGTCAGAAGCTGCTCGGACACGGTGCAGGAGAGCAGAAGTGTCAGAGGCTGCGCCTACATGGTGCAGTAGAGGAGAGGTTCAGAGGTTGCGCGGACACGGTGCAGGCGAAGAGAGGTGTCAGAGGCTGCGCGGACACGGTGCAGGAAAGGAGAAGTGTCAGAGGCTGAGCGGACATGGTGCAAGAGAAGAGAGGTGTCAGAGGCTTCGCGGACACGGTGCAAGAGAGGAGAGGTGTCAGAAGCTGCTCGGAAATTGTACAGGAGAGCAGAAGTGTCAGAGGCTGCGCCTACATGGTGCAGTAGAGGAGAGGTGTCAGAGGTTGCGCGGACACGGTGCAGGCGAGGAGAGGTGTCAGAGGCTGCGCGGACACGGTGCAGGAGAGGAGAAGTGTCAGAGGCTGCGCGGACACGGTGCGGGAGAGGTGTCAGAGGCTGAGCGGACACGGTGCGGGAGAGGTGTCAGAGGCTGCGCGGACACGGTGCAGGAGAGGAGAGGTGTCAGAGGCTGCGCGGACACGGTGCAGGAGAGGTGTCAGAGGCTGCGCGGACACGCTACAGGAGAGGAGAGGTGTCAGAGAATGCGCAGACATGGTGCAGGAGAGGAGAGGTGTCAGAGGCTGCACAGACACGGTGCAGGAGCAGAGAGGTGTCAGAGGCTGCGCGGACACGGTGCAGGAGAGGAGAGGTCTCACAGGCTGTGCGGACACGGTGCAGGAGCAGAGAGGTGTCAGAGGCTGCGCGGACACGGTGCAAGAGAGGAGAGGTGTCAGAGGCTGCGCGGACATGGTGCAAGAGAGGAGAGGTGTCAGAAGCTGCTCGGACACGGTGCAGGAGAGCAGAAGTGTCAGAGGTTGCGCCTACATGGTGCAGTAGAGGAGAGGTTCAGAGGTTGCACGGACACGGTGCAGGCGAGGAGAGGTGTCAGAGGCTGCGCGGACACGGTGCAGGAGAGGAGAAGTGTCAGAGGCTGCGCGGACATGGTGCAAGAGAAGAGAGGTGTCAGAAGCTGCTCGGACATGGTGCAGGAGAGCAGAAGGTTCAGAGGCTGCGCCTACATGGTGCAGTAGAGGAGAGGTTCAGAGGTTTCGCGGACACGGTGCAGGCGAGGAGAGGTGTCAGAGGCTGCGAGGACACGGTGCGGGAGAGGAGAAGTGTCAGAGGCTGCGCGGACATGGTGCAAGAGAGGTGTCAGAGGCTGCGCGGACACGGTGCAAGAGAGGAGAGGTGTCAGAAGCTGCTCGGACATGGTGCAGGAGAGCAGAAGTGTCAGAGGCTGCGCCTACATGGTGCAGTAGAGGAGAGGTTCAGAGGTTGCGCGGACACGGTGCAGGCGAGGAGAGGTGTAAGAGGCTGCGCGGACGCGGTGCAAGAGAGGTGTCAGAGGCTGCGTGGACATGTTGCAAGAGAGGAGAAGTGTCAGAGGCTGCGCGGACACGATGCAGGAGAGGAGTGGTGTCAGAGGCTGCGCTGACACTGTGCAGGAGAGGAGTGGTGTCAGAGGCTGCGCGGACACGGTGCAGGAGAGGAGAGGTGTCACAGGCTGTGCGGACACGGTGCAGGAGAGGTGTCAGAGGCTGCGTGGACACGGTGCAGGAGAGAAGAGGTGTCACAGGCTGCGCGGACACAGTGCAGGAGCAGAGAGGTGTCAGAGGCTGCGCGGACATGGTGCAAGAGAGGAGAGGTGTCAGAGGCTGCGCGGACACGGTGCAAGAGAGGAGAGGTGTCACAGGCTGTGCGGACACCGAGCAGGAGCAGAGAGGTGTCGGAGGCTGCGCGGAAACGGTGCAAGAGAGGAGAGGTGTCAGAGGCTGCACGGACACGGTGCAGGAGAGCAGAAGTGTCAGAGGCTGCGCCTACATGGTGCAGTAGAGGAGAGGCGTCAGAGGTTGCGCGGACACGGTGCAGGCGAGGAGAGGTGTCAGAGGCTGCGCGGACACGGTGCAGGAGAGGAGAAGTTTCAGAGGCTGCGCGGACACGGTGCAGGAGAGGAGTGGTGTCAGAGGCTGCGTGGACACGGTGCAGGAGAGGAGTGGTGTCAGAGGCTGCGCGGACACGGTGCAGGAGAGGAGAGGTGTCAGAGGCTGCGCGGACACAGTGCAGGAGAGGTGTCAGAGGCTGCGCGGACACGGTGCAGGAGAGGAGAGGTATCACAGGCTGCGCAGACACGGTGCAGGAGAGGAGAGGTGTCAGAGGCTGCGCAGATACGGTGCAGGAGCAGAGAGGTGTCAGAGGCTGCGCGGACACGGTGCTGGAGCGGAGAGGTGTCAGAGGCTGCGTGGACACGGTGCAGGAGCAGAGAGGTGTCAGAGGCTGCGCAGACACGCTGCAAGAGAGGAGAGGTGTCAGAGGCTGCGCGGACACGGTGCAAGAGAGGAGAGGTGTCAGAAGCTGCTTGGACACGGTGCAGGAGAGCAGAAGTGTCAGAGGCTGCGCCTACATGGTGCAGTAGAGGAGAGGTTCAGAGGTTGCGCGGACACGGTGCAGGAGAGGAGAGGTATCACAGGCTGCGCAGACACGGTGCAGGAGAATAGAGGTGTCGGAGGCTGTGCGGACAAGGTGCAGGAGAGGAGAGGTGTCAGAGGCTGCGCAGACACGGTGCTGGAGCGGAGAGGTGTCAGAGGCTGCGTGGACACGGTGCAGGAGCAGAGAGGTGTCAGAGGCTGCGCAGACACGCTGCAAGAGAGGAGAGGTGTCAGAGGCTGCGCGGACACGGTGCAAGAGAGGAGAGGTGTCAGAAGCTGCTCGGACACGGTGCAGGAGAGCAGAAGTGTCAGAGGCTGCGCCTACATGGTAAAGTAGAGGAGAGGTTCAGAGGTTGCGCGGACACGGTGCAGGCGAAGAGAGGTGTCAGAGGCTGCGTGGACACGGTGCAGGAGAGAAGAGGTGTCACAGGCTGCGCGGACACAGTGCAGGAGCAGAGAGGTGTCAGAGGCTGCGCGGACATGGTGCAAGAGAGGAGAGGTGTCAGAGGCTGCGCGGACACGGTGCAAGAGAGGAGAGGTGTCACAGGCTGTGCGGACACCGAGCAGGAGCAGAGAGGTGTCGGAGGCTGCGCGGAAACGGTGCAAGAGAGGAGAGGTGTCAGAGGCTGCACGGACACGGTGCAGGAGAGCAGAAGTGTCAGAGGCTGCGCCTACATGGTGCAGTAGAGGAGAGGCGTCAGAGGTTGCGCGGACACGGTGCAGGCGAGGAGAGGTGTCAGAGGCTGCGCGGACACGGTGCAGGAGAGGAGAAGTTTCAGAGGCTGCGCGGACACGGTGCAGGAGAGGAGTGGTGTCAGAGGCTGCGTGGACACGGTGCAGGAGAGGAGTGGTGTCAGAGGCTGCGCGGACACGGTGCAGGAGAGGAGAGGTGTCAGAGGCTGCGCGGACACAGTGCAGGAGAGGTGTCAGAGGCTGCGCGGACACGGTGCAGGAGAGGAGAGGTATCACAGGCTGCGCAGACACGGTGCAGGAGAGGAGAGGTGTCAGAGGCTGCGCAGATACGGTGCAGGAGCAGAGAGGTGTCAGAGGCTGCGCGGACACGGTGCTGGAGCGGAGAGGTGTCAGAGGCTGCGTGGACACGGTGCAGGAGCAGAGAGGTGTCAGAGGCTGCGCAGACACGCTGCAAGAGAGGAGAGGTGTCAGAGGCTGCGCGGACACGGTGCAAGAGAGGAGAGGTGTCAGAAGCTGCTTGGACACGGTGCAGGAGAGCAGAAGTGTCAGAGGCTGCGCCTACATGGTGCAGTAGAGGAGAGGTTCAGAGGTTGCGCGGACACGGTGCAGGAGAGGAGAGGTATCACAGGCTGCGCAGACACGGTGCAGGAGAATAGAGGTGTCGGAGGCTGTGCGGACAAGGTGCAGGAGAGGAGAGGTGTCAGAGGCTGCGCAGACACGGTGCTGGAGCGGAGAGGTGTCAGAGGCTGCGTGGACACGGTGCAGGAGCAGAGAGGTGTCAGAGGCTGCGCAGACACGCTGCAAGAGAGGAGAGGTGTCAGAGGCTGCGCGGACACGGTGCAAGAGAGGAGAGGTGTCAGAAGCTGCTCGGACACGGTGCAGGAGAGCAGAAGTGTCAGAGGCTGCGCCTACATGGTAAAGTAGAGGAGAGGTTCAGAGGTTGCGCGGACACGGTGCAGGCGAAGAGAGGTGTCAGAGGCTGCGCGGACACGGTGCAGGAGAGGAGAAGTGTCAGAGGCTGCGCGGACATGGTGCAAGAGAAGAGAGGTGTCAGAGGTTGCGCGGACACGGTGCAAGAGAGGAGAGGTGTCAGAAGCTGCTCGGAAATGGTACAGGAGAGCAGAAGTGTCAGAAGCTGCGCCTACATGGTGCAGTAGAGGAGAGGTGTCAGAGGTTGCGCGGACACGGTGCAGGCGAGGAGAGGTGTCAGAGGCTGCGCGGACACGGTGCAGGAGAGGAGAAGTGTCAGAGGCTGCGCGGACACGGTGCGGGAGAGGTGTCAGAGGCTGAGCGGACACGGTGCGGGAGAGGTGTCAGAGGCTGCGCGGACACGGTGCAGGAGAGGAGAGGTGTCAGAGGCTGCGCGGACACGGTGCAGGAGAGGTGTCAGAGGCTGCGCGGACACGCTACAGGAGAGGAGAGGTGTCAGAGAATGCGCAGACATGGTGCAGGAGAGGAGTAGTGTCAGAGGCTGCGTGGACACGGTGCAGGAGAGGAGTGGTGTCAGAGGCTGCGTGACACGGTGCAGGAGAGGAGTGGTGTCAGAGGCTGCGCGGACACGGTGCAGGAGAGGAGGTGAGGAGAGGTTTCGGAGGCTGCACGGACACAGTGCAGGAGAGGAGAGGAGGGGTGTCAGAGGCTGCGCAGACACGGTGCAGGAGAGGAGAGGTGTCAGAGGCTGCACAGACACGGTGCAGGAGCAGAGAGGTGTCAGAGGGTGCGCGGACACGGTGCAGGAGATGAGAGGTGTCACAGGCTGCGCAGACACGGTGCAAGAGAGGAGAGGTGTCAGAAGCTGCTCGGACATGGTACAGGAGAGCAGAAGTGTCAGAGGCTGCGCCTACATGGTGCAGTAGAGGAGAGGTGTCAGAGGTTGCGCGGACACGGTGCAGGCGAGGAGAGGTGTCAGAGGCTGCGCGGACACGGTGCAGGAGAGGAGAAGTGTCAGAGGCTGCACGGACACGGTGCGGGAGAGGTGTCAGAGGCTGAGCGGACACGGTGCGGGAGAGGTGTCAGAGGCTGCGCGGACACGGTGCAGGAGAGGAGAGGTGTCAGAGGCTGCGCGGACATGATGCAGGAGAGGTGTCAGAGGCTGCGCGGACATGCTACAGGAGAGGAGAGGTGTCAGAGAATGCGCAGACATGGTGCAGGAGAGGAGAGGTGTCAGAGGCTGCACAGACACGGTGCAGGAGCAGAGAGGTGTCAGAGGCTGCGCGGACACGGTGCAGGAGAGGAGAGGTCTCACAGGCTGTGTGGACATGGTGCAGGAGCAGAGAGGTGTCAGAGGCTGCGCGGACACGGTGCAAGAGAGGAGAGGTGTCAGAGGCTGCGCGGACATGGTGCAAGAGAGGAGAGGTGTCAGAAGCTGCTCGGACACGGTGCAGGAGAGCAGAAGTGTCAGAGGTTGCGCCTACATGTGCAGTAGAGGAGAGGTTCAGAGGTTGCACGGACACGGTGCAGGCGAGGAGAGGTGTCAGAGGCTGCGCGGACACGGTGCAGGAGAGGAGTAGTGTCAGAGGCTGCGCGGACACGGTGCAGGAGAGGAGTGGTGTCAGAGGCTGCGTGACACGGTGCAGGAGAGGAGTGGTGTCAGAGGCTGCGCGGACACGGTGCAGGAGAGGAGGTGAGGAGAGGTTTCAGAGGCTGCGCGGACACAGTGCAGGAGAGGAGAGGAGAGGAGGGGTGTCAGAGGCTGCGCAGACACGGTGCAGGAGAGGAGAGGTGTCAGAGGCTGCACTGACACGGTGCAGGAGCAGAGAGGTGTCAGAGGCTGCGCGCACACGGTGCAGGAGATGAGAGGTGTCACAGGCTGCGCGGACACGGTGCAGGAGCAGAGAGGTGTCAGAGGCTGCACGGACATGGTGCAAGAGAGGAGAGGTGTCAGAGGCTGCGCGGACACGGTGCAAGAGAGGAGAGGCATCAGAAGCTGCTCGGACACGGTGCAGGAGAGCAGAAGTGTCACAGGCTGCGCGGACACGGTGCAGGAGCAGAGAGGTGTCAGAGGCTGCGCAGACACGGTGCAGGAGCAGAGAGGTGTCAGAGGTTGCGAGGACACGGTGCAGGAGAGGAGAGTTGTCACAGGCTGCGCGTACACGGTGCAGTTGCAGAGAGGTGTCAGAGGCTGCGTGGACACGGTGCAAGAGAGGTGTCAGAGGCTGCGCGGACACGGTGCAAGAGAGGAGAGGTGTCAGAAGCTGCTCGGACATGGTGCAGGAGAGCAGAAGGTTCAGAGGCTGCGCCTACATGGTGCAGTAGAGGAGAGGTTCAGAGGTTTCGCGGTAACGGTGCAGGCGAGGAGAGGTGTCAGAGGCTGCGAGGACACGGTGCGGGAGAGGAGAAGTGTCAGAGGCTGCGCGGACATGGTGCAAGAGAGGTGTCAGAGGCTGCGCGGACACGGTGCAAGAGAGGAGAGGTGTCAGAAGCTGCTCGGACATGGTGCAGGAGAGCAGAATTGTCAAAGGCTGCGCCTACATAGTGCAGTAGAGGAGAGGTTCAGAGGTTGCGCGGACACGATGCAGGCGAGGAGAGGTGTAAGAGGCTGCGCGGACGCGGTGCAAGAGAGGTGTCAGAGGCTGCGCGGACACGGTGCAAGAGAGGAGAGGTGTCAGAAGCTACTCGGACATGGTGCAGGAGAGCAGAAGTGTCAGAGGCTGTGCCTACATGGTGCAGTAGAGGAGAGGTGTCAGAGGTTGCGGGGACACCGTGCAGGCGAGGAGAGGTGTCAGAGGCTGCGCTGACACGGTGCAGGAGAGGAGAAGTGTCAGAGGCAGCGCGGACACGCTGCAGGAGAGGAGTGGTGTCAGAGGCTGCGCGGACACGGTGCAGGAGAGGAGAGGTGTCACAGGCTGTGCGGACACGGTGCAGGAGAGAAGAGGTGTCACAGGCTGCGCGGACAAGGTGCAGGAGAGGAGAAGTGTCAGAGGCTGCGCGGACATGGTGCAAGAGAGGAGAGGTGTCAGAGGCTGCGCGGACACGGTGCAAAAGAGGAGAGGTGTCACAGGCTGCGCGGACACGGTGCAGGAGCAGAGAGGTGTCGGAGGCTGCGCGGAAACGGTGCAAGAGAGGAGAGGTGTCAGAGGCTGCGCGGACACGGTGCAAGAGAGGAGTGGTGTCAGAAGCTGCTTGGACACGGTGCAGGAGAGCAGAAGTGTCAGAGGCTGCGCCTACATGGTGCAGTAGAGGAGAGGTGTCAGAGGTTGCGCGGACACGGTGCAGGCGAAGAGAGGTGTCAAAGGCTGCGCGGACACGGTGCAGGAGAGGAGAAGTGTCAGAGGCTGTGCGGACACGGTGCAGGAGAGGAGTGGTGTCAGAGGCTGCGTGGACACGGTGCAGGAGAGGAGTGGTGTCAGAGGCTGCGCGGACACGGTGCAGGAGAGGAGAGGTGTCAGAGGCTGCGCGGACACGGTGCAGGAGAGGAGGAGGTGTCACAGGCTGTGCGGACACGGTGCAGGAGAGGTTTCAGAGGCTGCGCGGACACGGTGCAGGAGAGAAGAGGTGTCACAGGCTGCGCGGACAAGGTGCAGGAGCAGAGAGGTGTCAGAGGCTGCGCGGACATGGTGCAAGAGAGGAGAGGTGTCAGAGGCTGCGCGGACACGGTGCAAGAGAGGAGAGGTGTCACAGGCTGCGCGGACACGGAGCAGGAGCAGAGAGGTGTCGGAGGCTGCGCGGAAACGGTGCAAGAGAGGAGAGGTGTCACAGGCTGTGCGGACACGGTGCAGGAGAGAAGAGGTGTCACAGGCTGTGCGGACACGGTGCAGGAGCAGAGAGGTGTCAGAGGCTGCGCAGACACGGTGCAGGAGCAGAGAGGTGTCAGAGGTTGCGAGGACACGGTGCAGGAGAGGAGAGTTGTCACAGGCTGCGCGTACACGGTGCAGTTGCAGAGAGGTGTCAGAGGCTGCGTGGACACGGTGCAAGAGAGGTGTCAGAGGCTGCGCGGACACGGTGCAAGAGAGGAGAGGTGTCAGAAGCTGCTCGGACATGGTGCAGGAGAGCAGAAGGTTCAGAGGCTGCGCCTACATGGTGCAGTAGAGGAGAGGTTCAGAGGTTTCGCGGTAACGGTGCAGGCGAGGAGAGGTGTCAGAGGCTGCGAGGACACGGTGCGGGAGAGGAGAAGTGTCAGAGGCTGCGCGGACATGGTGCAAGAGAGGTGTCAGAGGCTGCGCGGACACGGTGCAAGAGAGGAGAGGTGTCAGAAGCTGCTCGGACATGGTGCAGGAGAGCAGAATTGTCAAAGGCTGCGCCTACATAGTGCAGTAGAGGAGAGGTTCAGAGGTTGCGCGGACACGATGCAGGCGAGGAGAGGTGTAAGAGGCTGCGCGGACGCGGTGCAAGAGAGGTGTCAGAGGCTGCGCGGACACGGTGCAAGAGAGGAGAGGTGTCAGAAGCTACTCGGACATGGTGCAGGAGAGCAGAAGTGTCAGAGGCTGTGCCTACATGGTGCAGTAGAGGAGAGGTGTCAGAGGTTGCGGGGACACCGTGCAGGCGAGGAGAGGTGTCAGAGGCTGCGCTGACACGGTGCAGGAGAGGAGAAGTGTCAGAGGCAGCGCGGACACGCTGCAGGAGAGGAGTGGTGTCAGAGGCTGCGCGGACACGGTGCAGGAGAGGAGAGGTGTCACAGGCTGTGCGGACACGGTGCAGGAGAGAAGAGGTGTCACAGGCTGCGCGGACAAGGTGCAGGAGAGGAGAAGTGTCAGAGGCTGCGCGGACATGGTGCAAGAGAGGAGAGGTGTCAGAGGCTGCGCGGACACGGTGCAAAAGAGGAGAGGTGTCACAGGCTGCGCGGACACGGTGCAGGAGCAGAGAGGTGTCGGAGGCTGCGCGGAAACGGTGCAAGAGAGGAGAGGTGTCAGAGGCTGCGCGGACACGGTGCAAGAGAGGAGTGGTGTCAGAAGCTGCTTGGACACGGTGCAGGAGAGCAGAAGTGTCAGAGGCTGCGCCTACATGGTGCAGTAGAGGAGAGGTGTCAGAGGTTGCGCGGACACGGTGCAGGCGAAGAGAGGTGTCAAAGGCTGCGCGGACACGGTGCAGGAGAGGAGAAGTGTCAGAGGCTGTGCGGACACGGTGCAGGAGAGGAGTGGTGTCAGAGGCTGCGTGGACACGGTGCAGGAGAGGAGTGGTGTCAGAGGCTGCGCGGACACGGTGCAGGAGAGGAGAGGTGTCAGAGGCTGCGCGGACACGGTGCAGGAGAGGAGGAGGTGTCACAGGCTGTGCGGACACGGTGCAGGAGAGGTTTCAGAGGCTGCGCGGACACGGTGCAGGAGAGAAGAGGTGTCACAGGCTGCGCGGACAAGGTGCAGGAGCAGAGAGGTGTCAGAGGCTGCGCGGACATGGTGCAAGAGAGGAGAGGTGTCAGAGGCTGCGCGGACACGGTGCAAGAGAGGAGAGGTGTCACAGGCTGCGCGGACACGGAGCAGGAGCAGAGAGGTGTCGGAGGCTGCGCGGAAACGGTGCAAGAGAGGAGAGGTGTCACAGGCTGTGCGGACACGGTGCAGGAGAGAAGAGGTGTCACAGGCTGTGCGGACACGGTGCAGGAGAGAAGAGGTGTCACAGGCTGCGCGGACAAGGTGCAGGAGCAAAGAGGTGTCAGAGGCTGCGCGGACATGGTGCAAGAGAGGAGAGGTGTCAGAGGCTGCGCAGACACGGTGCAAAAGAGGAGAGGTGTCACAGGCTGCGCGGACACGGTGCAGGAGCAGAGAGGTGTCGGAGGCTGCGCGGAAATGGTGCAAGAGAGGAGAGGTGTCAGAGGCTGCGCGGACACGGTGCAAGAGAGGAGTGGTGTCAGAAGCTGCTTGGACACGGTGCAGGAGAGCAGAAGTGTCAGAGGCTGCGCCTACATGGTGCAGTAGAGGAGAGGTGTCAGAGGTTGCGCGGACACGGTGCAGGCGAGGAGAGGTGTCAGAGGCTGCGCGGACACGGTGCAGGAGAGGAGAAGTGTCAGAGGCTGTGCGGACACGGTGGAGGTGACAGAAGCTGCTCGGACACGGTGCAGGAGAGCAGAAGTGTCAGAGGCTGCGCCTACATGGTGTAGTAGAGGAGAGGTTCAGAGGTTGCGCGGACACGGTGCAGGTGAGGAGAGGTGTCAGAGGCTGCGCGGACACGGTGCAGGAGAGGAGTAGTGTCAGAGGCTGCGCGGACACGGTGCAGGAGAGGAGTGGTGTCAGAGGCTGTGCGGACACGGTGCAGGAAAGGAGTGGTGTCAGAGGCTGCGCAGACACGGTGCAGGAGAGGAGGTGAGGAGAGGTTTCAGAGGCTGCGCGGACACGGTGCAGAAGAGGAGAGGAGGGGTGTCAGAGGCTGCACAGACACGGTGCAGGAGAGGATAGGTGTCACAGGCTGTGCGGACATGGTGCAGGAGCAGAGAGGTGTCAGAGGCTGCGCGGACACGGTGCAAGAGAGGAGAGGTGTCAGAGGCTGCGCGGACACGGTGCAGGAAAGGAGCGGTGTCAGAGGTTGCGCGGACACCTTGCAGGAGAGGAGGTGAGGAAAGGTTTCAGAGGCTGAGCGGACACGGTGCAGGAGAGGAGAGGAGGGGTGTAGGAGGCTGCACAGACACGGTGCAGGAGAGGAGAGGTGTCACAGGCTGCGCGGACATGGTGCAGGAGCAGAGAGGTGTCAGAGGCTGCGCGGACATGGTGCAAGAGAGGAGAGGTGTCAGAGGCTGCGCGGACACGGTGCAAGAGAGGAGAGGTGTCAGAAGCTGCTCGGACACGGTGCAGGAGAGCAGAAGTGTCAGAGGCTGCGCCTACATGGTGCAGTAGAGGAGAGGTGTCAGAGGTTGCGCGGACACGGTGCAGGCGAGGAGAGGTTGTCAGAGGCTGCATGGACACGGTGCGGGAGAGGAGAAGTGTCAGAGGCTGCGCGGAGACGGTGCAAGAGAGGTGTCAGAGGCTGCGCGGACACGGTGCAAGAGAGGAGAGGTGTCAGAAGCTGCTCGGACATGGTGCAGGAGAGCAGAAGGTTCAGAGGCTGTGCCTACATGGTACAGTAGAGGAGAGGTTCAAAGGTTTCGCGGACACGGTGCAGGCGAGGAGAGGTGTCAGAGGCTGCGAGGACACGGTGCGGGAGAGGAAAAGTGTCAGAGGCTGCGCGGACATGGTGCAAGAGAGGTGTCAGAGGCTGCGCGGACACGGTGCAAGAGAGGAGAGGTGTCAGAAGCTGCTCGGACATGGTGCAGGAGAGCAGAAGTGTCAGAGGCTGCGCCTACATGGTGCAGTAGAGGAGAGGTTCAGAGGTTGCGCGGACACGGTGCAGGCGAGGAGAGGTGTAAGAGGCTGCGCGGACGCGGTGCAAGAGAGGTGTCAGAGGCTGCGTGGATACGGTGCAAGAGAGGAGAAGTGTCAGAGGCTGCGCGGACACGATGCAGGAGAGGAGTGGTGTCAGAGGCTGCGCGGACACTGTGCAGGAGAGGAGTGGTGTCAGAGGCTGCGCGGACACGGTGCAGGAGAGGAGAGGTGTCACAGGCTGTGCGGACACGGTGCAGGAGAGGTGTCAAAGGCTGCGCGGACACGGTGCAGGAGAGAAGAGGTGTCACAGGCTGCGCGGACACAGTGCAGGAGCAGAGAGGTGTCAGAGGCTGCGCGGACATGGTGCAAGAGAGGAGAGGTGTCAGAGGCTGCGCGGACACGGTGCAAGAGAGGAGAGGTGTCACAGGCTGTGCAGACACGGAGCAGGAGCAGAGAGGTGTCGGAGGCTGCGCGGAAACGGTGCAAGAGAGGAGTGGTGTCAGAAGCTGCTTGGACACGGTGCAGGAGAGCAGAAGTGTCAGAGGCTGCGCCTACATGGTGCAGTAGAGGAGAGGTGTCAGAGGTTGCGCGGACACGGTGCAGGCGAGGAGAGGTGTCAGAGGCTGTGCGGACACGGTGCAGGAGAGGAGAAGTGTCAGAGGCTGCGCGGACACGGTGCAGGAGAGGAGTGGTGTCAGAGGCTGCGTGGACACGGTGCAGGAGAGGAGTGGTGTCAGAGGCTGCGCGGATACGGTGCAGGAGAGGAGAGGTGTCAGAGGCTGCGCGGACACAGTGCAGGAGAGGTGTCAGAGGCTGCGCGGACACGGTGCAGGAGAGGAGAGGTATCACAGGCTGCGCAGACACGGTGCAGGAGAGGAGAGGTGTCAGAGGCTGCGCAGATACGGTGCAGGAGCAGAGAGGTGTCAGAGGCTGCGCGGACACGGTGCTGGAGCGGAGAGGTGTCAGAGGCTGCGCAGACACGCTGCAAGAGAGGAGAGGTGTCAGAGGCTGCGCAGACACGGTGCAAGAGAGGAGAGGTGTCAGAAGCTGCTCGGACACGGTGCAGGAGAGCAGAAGTGTCAGAGGCTGCGCCTACATGGTGCAGTAGAGGAGAGGTTCAGAGGTTGCGCTGACACGGTGCAGGCGAAGAGAGGTGTCAGAGGCTGTGCGGACACGGTGCAGGAGAGGAGAAGTGTCAGAGGCTGCGCGGACATGGTGCAAGAGAAGAGAGGTGTCAGAGGCTGTGCAGACACGGTGCAAGAGAGGAGAGGTGTCAGAAGCTGCTCGGACATGGTACAGGAGAGCAGAAGTGTCAGAGGCTTGCCTTACATGGTGCAGTAGAGGAGAGGTGTCAGAGGTTGCGCGGACACGGTGCAGGCGAGGAGAGGTGTCAGAGGCTGCACGGACACGGTGCAGGAGAGGAGAAGTGTCAGAGGCTGCGCGGACACGGTGCGGGAGAGGTGTCAGAGGCTGAGCGGACACGGTGCGGGAGAGGTGTCAGAGGCTGCGCGGACACGGTGCAGGAGAGGAGAGGTGTCAGAGGCTGCGCGGACACGGTGCAGGAGAGGTGTCAGAGGCTGCGCGGACACGCTACAGGAGAGGAGAGGTGTCAGAGAATGCGCAGACATGGTGCAGGAGAGGAGAGGTGTCAGAGGCTGCACAGACACGGTGCAGGAGCAGAGAGGTGTCAGAGGCTGCGCGGACACGGTGCAGGAGAGGAGAGGTCTCACAGGCTGTGCGGACACGGTGCAGGAGCAGAGAGGTGTCAGAGGCTGCGCGGACACGGTGCAAGAGAGGAGAGGTGTCAGAGGCTGCGCGGACATGGTGCAAGAGAGGAGAGGTGTCAGAAGCTGCTCGGACACGGTGCAGGAGAGCAGAAGTGTCAGAGGTTGCGCCTACATGGTGCAGTAGAGGAGAGGTTCAGGGGTTGCACGGACACGGTGCAGGCGAGGAGAGGTGTCAGAGGCTGCGCGGACACGGTGCAGGAGAGGAGTAGTGTCAGAGGCTGCGCGGACACGGTGCAGGAGAGGAGTGGTGTCAGAGGCTGCGTGACACGGTGCAGGAGAGGAGTGGTGTCAGAGGCTGCGTGACACGGTGCAGGAGAGGAGTGGTGTCAGAGGCTGCGCGGACACGGTGCAGGAGAGGAGGTGAGGAGAGGTTTCAGAGGCTGCGCGGACACAGTGCAGGAGAGGAGAGGAGGGGTGTCAGAGGCTGCGCAGACACGGTGCAGGAGAGGAGAGGTGTCAGAGGCTGGACAGACACGGTGCAGGAACAGAGAGGTGTCAGAGGCTGCGCGGACACGGTGCAGGAGATGAGAGGTGTCACAGGCTGCGCGGACACGGTGCAGGAGCAGAGAGGTGGCGGAGGCTGCGCGGACATGGTGCAAGAGAGGAGAGGTGTCAGAGGCTGCGCGGACACGGTGCGGGAGAGGAGAAGTGTCAGAGGCTGCGCGGACACGGTGCAAGAGAGGTGTCAGAGGTTGCGCGGACACGGTGCAAGAGAGGAGAGGAATCAGAAGCTGCTCGGACATGGTGCAGGAGAGCAGAAGGTTCAGAGGCTGCGCCTACATGGTGCAGTAGAGGAGAGGTTCAGAGGTTTCGCGGACACGGTGCAGGCGAGGAGAGGTGTCAGAGGCTGCGAGGACACGGTGCGGGAGAGGAGAAGTGTCAGAGGCTGCGCGGACATGGTGCAAGAGAGGTGTCAGAGGCTGCGCGGACACGGTGCAAGAGAGGAGAGGTGTCAGAAGCTGCTCTGACATGGTGCGGGAGAGGAGAAGTGTCAGAGGCTGCGCGGTTATGGTGCAAGAGAGGTGTCAGAGGCTGCGCGGACACGGTGCAAGAGAGGAGAGGTGTCAGAAGCTGCTCTGACATGGTGCAGGAGAGGAGTAGTGTCAGAGGCTGCGCGGACACGGTGCAGGAGAGGAGTGGTGTCAGAGGCTGCGTGACACGGTGCAGGAGAGGAGTGGTGTCAGAGGCTGCGTGGACACGGTGCAGGAGCAGAGAGGTGTCAGAGGCTGCGCAGACACGCTGCAAGAGAGGAGAGGTGTCAGAGGCTGCGCAGACACGGTGCAAGAGAGGAGAGGTGTCAGAAGCTGCTCGGACACGGTGCAGGAGAGCAGAAGTGTCAGAGGCTGCGCCTACATGGTGCAGTAGAGGAGAGGTTCAGAGGTTGCGCTGACACGGTGCAGGCGAAGAGAGGTGTCAGAGGCTGCGCGGACACAGTGCAGGAGAGGAGAAGTGTCAGAGGCTGCGCGGACACGGTGCAGAAGCAGAGAGGTGTCAGAGGCTGCGCAGACACGCTGCAAGAGAGGAGAGGTGTCAGAGGCTGCGCAGACACGGTGCAAGAGAGGAGAGGTGTCAGAAGCTGCTCGGACACGGTGCAGGAGAGCAGAAGTGTCAGAGGCTGCGCCTACATGGTGCAGTAGAGGAGAGGTTCAGAGGTTGCGCTGACACGGTGCAGGCGAAGAGAGGTGTCAGAGGCTGCGCGGACACGGTGCAGGAGAGGAGAAGTGTCAGAAGCTGCTCGGACATGGTACAGGAGAGCAGAAGTGTCAGAGGCTTGCCTTACATGGTGCAGTAGAGGAGAGGTGTCAGAGGTTGCGCGGACACAGTGCAGGCGAGGAGAGGTGTCAGAGGCTGCACGGACACGGTGCAGGAGAGGAGAAGTGTCAGAGGCTGCGCGGACACGGTGCGGGAGAGGTGTCAGAGGCTGAGCGGACACGGTGCGGGAGAGGTGTCAGAGGCTGCGCGGACACGGTGCAGGAGAGGAGAGGTGTCAGAGGCTGCGCGGACACGGTGCAGGAGAGGTGTCAGAGGCTGCGCGGACACGCTACAGGAGAGGAGAGGTGTCAGAGAATGCGCAGACATGGTGCAGGGGAGGAGAGGTGTCAGAGGCTGCACAGACACGGTGCAGGAGCAGAGAGGTGTCAGAGGCTGCGCGGACACGGTGCAGGAGAGGAGAGGTCTCACAGGCTGTGCGGACACGGTGCAGGAGCAGAGAGGTGTCAGAGGCTGGGCGGACACGGTGCAGGAGAGGAGTAGTGTCAGAGGCTGCGCGGACACGGTGCAGGAGAGGAGTGGTGTCAGAGGCTGCGTGACACGGTGCAGGAGAGGAGTTGTGTCAGAGGCTGCGCGGACACGGTGCAGGAGAGGAGGTGAGGAGAGGTTTCAGAGGCTGCGCGGACACAGTGCAGGAGAGGAGAGGAGGGGTGTCAGAGGCTGCGCAGACACGGTGCAGGAGAGGAGAGGTGTCAGAGGCTGGACAGACACGGTGCAGGAACAGAGAGGTGTCAGAGGCTGCGCGGACACGGTGCAGGAGATGAGAGGTGTCACAGGCTGCGCGGACACGGTGCAGGAGCAGAGAGGTGTCAGAGGCTGCGCGGACATGGTGCAGGCGAGGAGAGGTGTCAGAGGCTGCGCGGACACGGTGCAGGAGAGGAGTAGTGTCAGAGGCTGCGCGGACACGGTGCAGGAGAGGAGTGGTGTCAGAGGCTGCGTGACACGGTGCAGGAGAGGAGTTGTGTCAGAGGCTGCGCGGACACGGTGCAGGAGAGGAGGTGAGGAGAGGTTTCAGAGGCTGCGCGGACACAGTGCAGGAGAGGAGAGGAGGGGTGTCAGAGGCTGCGCAGACACGGTGCAGGAGAGGAGAGGTGTCAGAGGCTGGACAGACACGGTGCAGGAACAGAGAGGTGTCAGAGGCTGCGCGGACACGGTGCAGGAGATGAGAGGTGTCACAGGCTGCGCGGACACGGTGCAGGAGCAGAGAGGTGTCGGAGGCTGCGCGGACATGGTGCAAGAGAGGAGAGGTGTCAGAGGCTGCGCGGACACGGTGCGGGAGAGGAGAAGTGTCAGAGGCTGCGCGGACACGGTGCAAGAGAGGTGTCAGAGGCTGCGCGGACACGGTGCAAGAGAGGAGAGGTGTCAGAAGCTGCTCGGACATGGTGCAGGAGAGCAGAAGGTTCAGAGGCTGCGCCTACATGGTGCAGTAGAGGAGAGGTTCAGAGGTTTCGCGGACACGGTGCAGGCGAGGAGAGGTGTCAGAGGCTGCGAGGACACGGTGCGGGAGAGGAGAAGTGTCAGAGGCTGCGCGGACATGGTGCAAGAGAGGTGTCAGAGGCTGCGCGGACACGGTGCAAGAGAGGAGAGGTGTCAGAAGCTGCTCTGACATGGTGCGGGAGAGGAGAAGTGTCAGAGGCTGCGCGGACATGGTGCAAGAGAGGTGTCAGAGGCTGCGCGGACACGGTGCAAGAGAGGAGAGGTGTCAGAAGCTGCTCTGACATGGTGCAGGAGAGCAGAGGTGTCAGAGGCTGCGTGGACACGGTGCAAGAGAGGAGAAGTGTCAGAGGCTGCACGGACACGATGCAGGAGAGGAGTGGTGTCAGAGGCTGTGCGGACACGGTGCAGGAGAGGTGTCAGAGGCTGGGCGGACACGGTGCAGGAGAGGAGTGGTGTCAGAGGCTGCGCGGACACGGTGCAGGAGAGAAGAGGTGTCACAGGCTGCGCGGACACAGTGCAGGAGCAGAGAGGTGTCGGAGGCTGCGCGGAAACGGTGCAAGAGAGGAGAGGTGTCAGAGGCTGCGCGGACACGGTGCAAGAGGGGAGTGGTGTCAGAAGCTGCTTGGACACGGTGCAGGAGAGCAGAAGTGTCAGAGGCTGCGCCTACATGGTGCAGTAGAGGAGAGGTGTCAGAGGTTGCGCGGACACGGTGCAGGCAAGGAGAGGTGTCAGAGGCTGCGCGGACACGGTGAAGGAGAGGAGAAGTGTCAGAGGCTGCGCAGACACAGTGCAGGAGAGGAGTGGTGTCAGAGGCTGCGTGGACACGGTGCAGGAGAGGAGTGGTGTCAGAGGCTGCGCGGACACGGTGCAGGAGAGGAGAGGTGTCAGAGGCTGTGCGGACACAGTGCAGGAGAGGTGTCAGAGGCTGCGTGGACAAGGTGCAGGAGAGGAGAGGTATCACAGGCTGCGCAGACACGGTGCAGGAGAGGAGAGGTGTCAGAGGCTGCGCAGATACGGTGCAGGAGCAGAGAGGTGTCAGAGGCTGCGCGGACACGGTGCTGGAGCGGAGAGGTGGCAGAGGCTGTGCGGACACGGTGCAGAAGCAGAGAGGTGTCAGAGGCTGCGCGGACACGGTGCAAGAGAGGAGAGGTGTCAGAGGCTGCGCGGACATGGTGCAAGAGAGGAGAGGTGTCAGAAGCTGCTCGGACACGGTGCAGGAGAGCAGAAGTGTCAGAGGCTGCGCCTACATGGTGCAGTAGAGGAGAGGTTCAGAGGTTGCGCTGACACAGTGCAGGCGAAGAGAGGTGTCAGAGGCTGTGCGGACACGGTGCAGGAGAGGAGAAGTGTCAGAGGCTGCGCGGACATGGTGCAAGAGAAGAGAGGTGTCAGAGGCTGTGCAGACACGGTGCAAGAGAGGAGAGGTGTCAGAAGCTGCTCGGACATGGTACAGGAGAGCAGAAGTGTCAGAGGCTTGCCTTACATGGTGCAGTAGAGGAGAGGTGTCAGAGGTTGCGCGGACACGGTGCAGGCGAGGAGAGGTGTCAGAGGCTGCACGGACACGGTGCAGGAGAGGAGAAGTGTCAGAGGCTGCACGGACACGGTGCGGGAGAGGTGTCAGAGGCTGAGCGGACACGGTGCGGGAGAGGTGTCAGAGGCTGCGCGGACACGGTGCAGGAGAGGAGAGGTGTCAGAGGCTGCACGGACACGGTGCAGGAGAGGTGTCAGAGGCTGCGCGGACACGCTACAGGAGAGGAGAGGTGTCAGAGAATGCGCAGACATGGTGCAGGAGAGGAGAGGTGTCAGAGGCTGCACAGACACGGTGCAGGAGCAGAGAGGTGTCAGAGGCTGCGCGGACACGGTGCAGGAAAGGAGAGGTCTCACAGGCTGTGCGGACACGGTGCAGGAGCAGAGAGGTGTCAGAGGCTGCGCGGACACGGTGCAAGAGAGGAGAGGTGTCAGAGGCTGCGCGGACATGGTGCAAGAGAGGAGAGGTGTCAGAAGCTGCTCGGACACGGTGCAGGAGAGCAGAAGTGTCAGAGGTTGCGCCTACATGGTGCAGTAGAGGAGAGGTTCAGGGGTTGCACGGACACGGTGCAGGAGAGGAGAGGTGTCAGAGGCTGCGCGGACACGGTGCAGGAGAGGAGTAGTGTCAGAGGCTGCGCGGACACGGTGCAGGAGAGGAGTGGTGTCAGAGGCTGCGTGACACGGTGCAGGAGAGGAGTGGTATCAGAGGCTGCGCGGACACGGTGCAGGAGAGGAGGTGAGGAGAGGTTTCAGAGGCTGCGCGGACACAGTGCAGGAGAGGAGAGGAGGGGTGTCAGAGGCTGCGCAGACACGGTGCAGGAGAGGAGAGGTGTCAGAGGCTGGACAGACACGGTGCAGGAACAGAGAGGTGTCACAGGCTGCGCGGACACAGTGCAGGAGATGAGAGGTGTCACAGGCTGCGCGGACACGGTGCAGGAGCAGAGAGGTGTCGGAGGCTGCGCGGACATGGTGCAAGAGAGGAGAGGTGTCAGAGGCTGCGCGGACTCGGTGCGGGAGAGGTGTCAGAGGCTGCGCGGACACGGTGCAAGAGAGGAGAGGTGTCAGAAGCTGCTCGGACATTGTGCAGGAGAGCAGAAGGTTCAGAGGCTGCGCCTACATGGTGCAGTAGAGGAGAGGTTCAGAGGTTTCGCGGACACGGTGCAGGCGAGGAGAGGTGTCAGAGGCTGCGAGGACACGGTGCGGGAGAGGAGAAGTGTCAGAGGCTGCGCGGACATGGTGCAAGAGAGGTGTCAGAGGCTGCGCGGACACGGTGCAAGAGAGGAGAGGTGTCAGAAGCTGCTCTGACATGGTGCAGGAGAGCAGAGGTGTCAGAGGCTGCGTGGACACGGTGCAAGAGAGGAGAAGTGTCAGAGGCTGCGCGGACACGATGCAGGAGAGGAGTGGTGTCAGAGGCTGTGCGGACACGGTGCAGGAGTGGTGTCAGAGGCTGTGCGGACACGGTGCAGGAGAGGTGTCAGAGGCTGGGCGGACACGGTGCAGGAGAGGAGTGGTGTCAGAGGCTGCGCGGACATGGTGCAAGAGAGGAGAGGTGTCAGAAGCTGCTCGGACACGGTGCAGGAGAGCAGAAGTGTCAGAGGTTGCGCCTACATGGTGCAGTAGAGGAGAGGTTCAGGGGTTGCACGGACACGGTGCAGGAGAGGAGAGGTGTCAGAGGCTGCGCGGACCCGGTGCAGGAGAGGAGTAGTGTCAGAGGCTGCGCGGACACGGTGCAGGAGAGGAGTGGTGTCAGAGGCTGCGTGACACGGTGCAGGAGAGGAGTGGTGTCAGAGGCTGCGCGGACACGGTGCAGGAGAGGAGGTGAGGAGAGGTTTCAGAGGCTGCGCGGACACAGTGCAGGAGAGGAGAGGAGGGGTGTCAGAGGCTGCGCAGACACGGTGCAGGAGAGGAGAGGTGTCAGAGGCCGGACAGACACGGTGCAGGAACAGAGAGGTGTCAGAGGCTGCGCGGACACGGTGCAGGAGATGAGAGGTGTCACAGGCTGCGCGGACACGGTGCAGGAGCAGAGAGGTGTCGGAGGCTGCGCGGACATGGTGCAAGAGAGGAGAGGTGTCAGAGGCTGCGCGGACACGGTGCGGGAGAGGTGTCAGAGGCTGCGCGGACACGGTGCAAGAGAGGAGAGGTGTCAGAAGCTGCTCGGACATGGTGCAGGAGAGCAGAAGGTTCAGAGGCTGCGCCTACATGGTGCAGTAGAGGAGAGGTTCAGAGGTTTCGCGGACACGGTGCAGGCGAGGAGAGGTGTCAGAGGCTGCGAGGACACGGTGCGGGAGAGGAGAAGTGTCAGAGGCTGCGCGGACATGGTGCAAGAGAGGTGTCAGAGGCTGCGCGGACACGGTGCAAGAGAGGAGAGGTGTCAGAAGCTGCTCTGACATGGTGCAGGAGAGCAGAGGTGTCAGAGGCTGCGTGGACACGGTGCAAGAGAGGAGAAGTGTCAGAGGCTGCGCGGACACGATGCAGGAGAGGAGTGGTGTCAGAGGCTGTGCGGACACGGTGCAGGAGAGGTGTCAGAGGCTGGGCGGACACGGTGCAGGAGAGGAGTGGTGTCAGAGGCTGCGCGGACACGGTGCAGGAGAGAAGAGGTGTCACAGGCTGCGCGGACACAGTGCAGGAGCAGAGAGGTGTCACAGGCTGCGCGGACATGGTGCAAGAGAGGAGAGGTGTCACAGGCTGTGCGGACACGGAGCAGGAGCAGAGAGGTGTCGGAGGCTGCGCGGAAACGGTGCAAGAGAGGAGAGGTGTCAGAGGCTGCGCGGACACGGTGCAAGAGAGGAGTGGTGTCAGAAGCTGCTTGGACACGGTGCAGGAGAGCAGAAGTGTCAGAGGCTGCGCCTACATGGTGCAGTAGAGGAGAGGTGTCAGAGGTTGCGCGGACACGGTGCAGGCGAGGAGAGGTGTCAGAGGCTGCGCGGACACGGTGCAGGAGAGGAGAAGTGTCAGAGGCTGCGCGGACACAGTGCAGGAGAGGAGTGGTGTCAGAGGCTGCGTGGACACGGTGCAGGAGAGGAGTGGTGTCAGAGGCTGCGTGGACACGGTGCAGGAGAGGAGAGGTGTCAGAGGCTGCGCGGACACAGTGCAGGAGAGGTGTCAGAGGCTGCGTGGACAAGGTGCAGGAGAGGAGAGGTATCACAGGCTGCGCAGACACGGTGCAGGAGAGGAGAGGTGTCAGAGGCTGCGCAGATACGGTGCAGGAGCAGAGAGGTGTCAGAGGCTGCGCGGACACGGTGCTGGAGCGGAGAGGTGGCAGAGGCTGTGCGGAAAAGGTGCAGAAGCAGAGAGGTGTCAGAGGCTGCGCGGACACGGTGCAAGAGAGGAGAGGTGTCAGAGGCTGCGCGGACATGGTGCAAGAGAGGAGAGGTGTCAGAAGCTGCTCGGACACGGTGCAGGAGAGCAGAAGTAGCAGAGGTTGCGCCTACATGGTGCAGTAGAGGAGAGGTTCAGAGGTTGCACGGACACGGTGTAGGCGAGGAGAGGTGTCAGAGGCTGCGCGGACACGGTACAGGAGAGGAGTGGTGTCAGAGGCTGCGTGACACGGTGCAGGAGAGGAGTGGTGTCAGAGGCTGCGCGGACACGGTGCAGGAGAGGAGGTGAGGAGAGGTTTCAGAGGCTGCGCGGACACAGTGCAGGAGAGGAGAGGATGGGTGTCAGAGGCTGCGCAGACACGGTGCAGGAGAGGAGAGGTGTCAGAGGCTGCACAGACACGGTGCAGGAGCAGAGAGGTGTCAGAGGCTGCGCGGACACGGTGCAGGAGATGAGAGGTGTCCCAGGCTGCGCGGACACGGTGCAGGAGCAGAGAGGTGTCAGAGGCTGCGCGGACATGGTGCAAGAGAGGAGAGGTGTCAGAGGCTGCGCGGACACGGTGCGGGAGAGGAGAAGTGTCAGAGGCTGTGCGGACACGGTGCAAGAGAGGTGTCAGAGGCTGCGCGGACACGGTGCAAGAGAGGTGTCAGAGGCTGCGCGGACATGGTGCAAGAGAGGTGTCAGAGGCTGCGCGGACACGGTGCAAGAGAGGAGAGGTGTCAGAAGCTGCTCGGACATGGTGCAGGAGAGCAGAAGTGTCAGAGGCTGCGCCTACATGGTGCAGTAGAGGAGAGGTTCAGAGGTTGCGCGGACACGGTGCAGGCGAGGAGAGGTGTAAGAGGCTGCGCGGACGCGGTGCAAGAGAGGTGTCAGAGGCTGCGTGGATACGGTGCAAGAGAGGAGAAGTGTCAGAGGCTGCGCGGACATGATGCAGGAGAGGAGTGGTGTCAGAGGCTGCGCGGACACTGTGCAGGAGAGGAGTGGTGTCAGAGGCTGCACGGACACGATGCAGGAGAGGAGAGGTGTCACAGGCTGTGCGGACACGGTGCAGGAGAGGTGTCAAAGGCTGCGCGGACACGGTGCAGGAGAGAAGAGGTGTCACAGGCTGCGCGGACACAGTGCAGAAGCAGAGAGGTGTCAAGGGCTGCGCGGACATGGTGCAAGAGAGGAGAGGTGTCAGAGGCTGCGCGGACACGGTGCAAGAGAGGAGAGGTGTCACAGGCTGTGCAGACACGGAGCAGGAGCAGAGAGGTGTCGGAGGCTGCGTGGAAACGGTGCAAGAGAGGAGTGGTGTCAGAAGCTGCTTGGACACGGTGCAGGAGAGCAGAAGTGTCAGAGGCTGCGCCTACATGGTGCAGTAGAGGAGAGGTGTCAGAGGTTGCGCGGACACGATGCAGGCGAGGAGAGGTGTCAGAGGCTGCGCGGACACGGTGCAGGAGAGGAGAAGTGTCAGAGGCTGCGCGGACACGGTGCAGGAGAGGAGTGGTGTCAGAGGCTGCGTGGACACGGTGCAGGAGAGGAGTGGTGTCAGAGGCTGCGCGGATACGGTGCAGGAGAGGAGAGGTGTCAGAGGCTGCGCGGACACAGTGCAGAAGAGCTGTCAGAGGCTGCGCGGACACGGTGCAGGAGAGGAGAGGTATCACAGGCTGCGCAGACACGGTGCAGGAGAGGAGAGGTGTCAGAGGCTGCGCAGATACGGTGCAGGAGCAGAGAGGTGTCAGAGGCTGCGCGGACACGGTGCTGGAGCGGAGAGGTGTCAGAGGCTGCGTGGACACGGTGCAGGAGCAGAGAGGTGTCAGAGGCTGCGCAGACACGCTGCAAGAGAGGAGAGGTGTCAGAGGCTGCGCAGACACGGTGCAAGAGAGGAGAGGTGTCAGAAGCTGCTCGGACACGGTGCAGGAGAGCAGAAGTGTCAGAGGCTGCGCCTACATGGTGCAGTAGAGGAGAGGTTCAGAGGTTGCGCTGACACGGTGCAGGCGAAGAGAGGTGTCAGAGGCTGCGCGGACACGGTGCAGGAGAGGAGAAGTGTCAGAGGCTGCGCGGACATGGTGCAAGAGAAGAGAGGTGTCAGAGGCTGTGCAGACACGGTGCAAGAGAGGAGAGGTGTCAGAAGCTGCTCGGACATGGTACAGGAGAGCAGAAGTGTCAGAGGCTTGCCTTACATGGTGCAGTAGAGGAGAGGTGTCAGAGGTTGCGCGGACACGGTGCAGGCGAGGAGAGGTGTCAGAGGCTGCACGGACACGGTGCAGGAGAGGAGAAGTGTCAGAGGCTGCGCGGACACGGTGTGGGAGAGGTGTCAGAGGCTGAGCGGACACGGTGCGGGAGAGGTGTCAGAGGCTGCGCGGACACGGTGCAGGAGAGGAGAGGTGTCAGAGGCTGCGCGGACACGGTGCAGGAGAGGTGTCAGAGGCTGCGCGGACACGCTACAGGAGAGGGGAGGTGTCAGAGAATGCGCGGACACGGTGCAGGAGAGGTGTCAGAGGCTGCGCGGACACGCTACAGGAGAGGAGAGGTGTCAGAGGCTGCGCGGACATGGTGCAGGAGAGGAGTGGTGTCAGAGGCTGCGTGGACACGGTGCAGGAGAGGAGTGGTGTCAGAGGCTGCGCGGATACAGTGCAGGAGAGGAGAGGTGTCAGAGGCTGCGCGGACACAGTGCAGAAGAGGTGTCAGAGGCTGCGCGGACACGGTGCAGTAGAGGAGAGGTTCAGAGGTTGCGCTGACACGGTGCAGGCGAAGAGAGGTGTCAGAGGCTGCACGGACACGGTGCCGGAGAGGAGAAGTGTCAGAGGCTGCGCGGACATGGTGCAAGAGAAGAGAGGTGTCAGAGGCTGTGCAGACACGGTGCAAGAGAGGAGAGGTGTCAGAAGCTGCTCGGACATGGTACAGGAGAGCAGAAGTGTCAGAGGCTTGCCTTACATGGTGCAGTAGAGGAGAGGTGTCAGAGGTTGCGCGGACACGGTGCAGGCGAGGAGAGGTGTCAGAGGCTGCACGGACACGGTGCAGGAGAGGAGAAGTGTCAGAGGCTGCGCGGACACGGTGCGGGAGAGGTGTCAGAGGCTGAGCGGACACGGTGCGGGAGAGGTGTCAGAGGCTGCGTGGACACGGTGCAGGAGAGGAGAGATGTCAGAGGCTGCGCGGACACGGTGCAGGAGAGGTGTCAGAGGCTGCGCGGACACGCTACAGGAGAGGAGAGGTGTCAGAGAATGCGCAGACATGGTGCAGGAGAGGAGAGGTGTCAGAGGCTGCACAGACACGGTGCAGGAGCAGAGAGGTGTCAGAGGCTGCGCGGACACGGTGCAGGAGAGGAGAGGTCTCACAGGCTGTGCGGACACGGTGCAGGAGCAGAGAGGTGTCAGAGGCTGCGCGGACACGGTGCAAGAGAGGAGAGGTGTCAGAGGCTGCGCGGACATGGTGCAAGAGAGGAGAGGTGTCAGAAGCTGCTCGGACACGGTGCAGGAGAGCAGAAGTGTCAGAGGTTGCGCCTACATGGTGCAGTAGAGGAGAGGTTCAGGGGTTGCACGGACACGGTGCAGGCGAGGAGAGGTGTCAGAGGCTGCACAGACACGGTGCAGGAGAGGAGTAGTGTCAGAGGCTGCGCGGACACGGTGCAGGAGAGGAGTGGTGTCAGAGGCTGCGTGACACGGTGCAGGAGAGGAGTGGTGTCAGAGGCTGCGCGGACACGGTGCAGGAGAGGAGGTGAGGAGAGGTTTCAGAGGCTGCGCGGACACAGTGCAGGAGAGGAGAGGAGGGGTGTCAGAGGCTGCGCAGACACGGTGCAGGAGAGGAGAGGTGTCAGAGGCTGGACAGACACGGTGCAGGAACAGAGAGGTGTCAGAGGCTGCGCGGACACGGTGCAGGAGATGAGAGGTGTCACAGGCTGCGCGGACATGGTGCAGGAGCAGAGAGGTGTCGGAGGCTGCGCGGACATGGTGCAAGAGAGGAGAGGTGTCAGAGGCTGCGCGGACACGGTGCGGGAGAGGAGAAGTGTCAGAGGCTGCGCGGACACGGTGCAAGAGAGGTGTCAGAGGCTGCGCGGACACGGTGCAAGAGAGGAGAGGTGTCAGAAGCTGCTCGGACATGGTGCAGGAGAGCAGAAGGTTCAGAGGCTGCGCCTACATGGTGCAGTAGAGGAGAGGTTCAGAGGTTTCGCGGACACGGTGCAGGCGAGGAGAGGTGTCAGAGGCTGCGAGGACACGGTGCGGGAGAGGAGAAGTGTCAGAGGCTGCGCGGACATGGTGCAAGAGAGGTGTCAGAGGCTGCGCGGACACGGTGCAAGAGAGGAGAGGTGTCAGAAGCTGCTCTGACATGGTGCGGGAGAAGAGAAGTGTCAGAGGCTGCACGGACATGGTGCAAGAGAGGTGTCAGAGGCTGCGCGGACACGGTGCAAGAGAGGAGAGGTGTCAGAAGCTGCTCTGACATGGTGCAGGAGAGCAGAGGTGTCAGAGGCTGCGTGGACATGGTGCAAGAGAGGAGAAGTGTCAGAGGCTGCACGGACACGATGCAGGAGAGGAGTGGTGTCAGAGGCTGTGCGGACACGGTGCAGGAGAGGTGTCAGAGGCTGGGCGGACACGGTGCAGGAGAGGAGTGGTGTCAGAGGCTGCGCGGACACGGTGCAGGAGAGAAGAGGTGTCACAGGCTGCGCGGACACAGTGCAGGAGCAGAGAGGTGCCGGAGGCTGCGCGGAAACGGTGCAAGAGAGGAGAGGTGTCAGAGGCTGCGCGGACAAGGTGCAAGAGAGGAGTGGTGTCAGAAGCTGCTTGGACACGGTGCAGGAGAGCAGAAGTGTCAGAGGCTGCGCCTACATGGTGCAGTAGAGGAGAGGTGTCAGAGGTTGCGCGGACACGGTGCAGGCGAGGAGAGGTGTCAGAGGCTGCGCGGACACGGTGCAGGAGAGGAGAAGTGTCAGAGGCTGCGCGGACACAGTGCAGGAGAGGAGTGGTGTCAGAGTCTGCGTGGACACGGTGCAGGAGAGGAGTGGTGTCAAAGGCTGCGCGGACACGGTGCAGGAGAGGAGAGGTGTCAGAGGCTGTGCGGACACAGTGCAGGAGAGGTGTCAGAGGCTGCGTTGACAAGGTGCAGGAGAGGAGAGGTATCACAGGCTGCGCAGACACGGTGCAGGAGAGGAGAGGTGTCAGAGGCTGCGCAGATACGGTGCAGGAGCAGAGAGGTGTCAGAGGCTGCGCGGACACGGTGCTGGAGCGGAGAGGTGGCAGAGGCTGTGCGGACACGGTGCAGAAGCAGAGAGGCGTCAGAGGCTGCGCGGACACGGTGCAAGAGAGGAGAGGTGTCAGAGGCTGCGCGGACATGGTGCAAGAGAGGAGAGGTGTCAGAAGCTGCTCGGACACGGTGCAGGAGAGCAGAAGTGTCAGAGGTTGCGCCTACATGGTGCAGTAGAGGAGAGGTTCAGAGGTTGCACGGACACGGTGTAGGCGAGGAGAGGTGTCAGAGGCTGCGCGGACATGTTGCAGGAGAGGAGTGGTGTCAGAGGCTGCGTGACACGGTGCAGGAGAGGAGTGGTGTCAGAGGCAGCGCGGACACGGTGCAGGAGAGGAGGTGAGGAGAGGTTTCAGAGGCTGCGCGGACACAGTGCAGGAGAGGAGAGGATGGGTGTCAGAGGCTGCGCAGACACGGTGCAGGAGAGGAGAGGTGTCAGAGGCTGCACAGACACGGTGCAGGAGCAGAGAGGTGTCAGAGGCTGCGCGGACACGGTGCAGGAGATGAGAGGTGTCCCAGGCTGCGCGGACACAGTGCAGGAGCAGAGAGGTGTCAGAGGCTGCGCGGACATGGTGCAAGAGAGGAGAGGTGTCAGAGGCTGCGCGGACACGGTGCGGGAGAGGAGAAGTGTCAGAGGCTGCGCGGACACGGTGCAAGAGAGGAGAGGTGTCAGAGGCTGCGCGGACATGGTGCAAGAGAGGAGAGGTGTCAGAAGCTGCTCGGACACGGTGCAGGAGAGCAGAAGTGTCAGAGGTTGCGCCTACATGGTGCAGTAGAGGAGAGGTTCAGAGGTTGCACGGACACGGTGTAGGCGAGGAGAGGTGTCAGAGGCTGCGCGGACACGGTGCAGGAGAGGAGTGGTGTCAGAGGCTGCTTGACACGGTGCAGGAGAGGAGTGGTGTCAGAGGCTGCGTGGACACGGTGCAGGAGAGGAGGTGAGGAGAGGTTTCAGAGGCTGCGCGGACACAGTGCAGGAGAGGAGAGGATGGGTGTCAGAGGCTGCGCAGACACGGTGCAGGAGAAGAGAGGTGTCAGAGGCTGCACAGACACGGTGCAGGAGCAGAGAGGTGTCAGAGGCTGCGCGGACACGGTGCAGGAGATGAGGTGTCCCAGGCTGCGCGGACACGGTGCAGGAGCAGAGAGGTGTCAGAGGCTGTGCGGACATGGTGCAAGAGAGGAGAGGTGTCAGAGGCTGCGCGGACACGGTGCGGGAGAGGAGAAGTGTCAGAGGCTGCGCGGACACGGTGCAAGAGAGGTGTCAAAGGCTGCGCGGACACGGTGCAAGAGAGGTGTCAGAGGCTGCGCGGACATGGTGCAAGAGAGGTGTCAGAGGCTGCGCGGACACGGTGCAAGAGAGGAGAGGTGTCAGAAGCTGCTCGGACATGGTGCAGGAGAGCAGAAGTGTCAGAGGCTGCGCCTACATGGTGCAGTAGAGGAGAGGTTCAGAGGTTGCGCGGACACGGTGCAGACGAGGAGAGGTGTAAGAGGCTGCGCGGACGCGGTGCAAGAGAGGTGTCAGAGGCTGCGTGGATACGGTGCAAGAGAGGAGAAGTGTCAGAGGCTGCGCGGACATGATGCAGGAGAGGAGTGGTGTCAGAGGCTGCGCGGACACTGTGCAGGAGAGGAGTGGTGTTAGAGGCTGCGCGGACACGGTGCAAGAGAGGAGAGGTGTCAGAGGCTGCGCGGACACGGTGCGGGAGAGGAGAAGTGTCAGAGGCTGCGCGGACACGGTGCAAGAGAGGAGAGGTGTCAGAGGCTGCGCGGACATGGTGCAAGAGAGGAGAGGTGTCAGAAGCTGCTCGGACACGGTGCAGGAGAGCAGAAGTGTCAGAGGTTGCGCCTACATGGTGCAGTAGAGGAGAGGTTCAGAGGTTGCACGGACACGGTGTAGGCGAGGAGAGGTGTCAGAGGCTGCGCGGACACGGTGCAGGAGAGGAGTGGTGTCAGAGGCTGCTTGACACGGTGCAGGAGAGGAGTGGTGTCAGAGGCTGCGCGGACACAGTGCAGGAGAGGAGGTGAGGAGAGGTGTCAGAGGCTGCGCGGACACGGTGCAGGAGATGAGAGGTGTCCCAGGCTGCGCGGACACGGTGCAGGAGCAGAGAGGTGTCAGAGGCTGCGCGGACATGGTGCAAGAGAGGAGAGGTGTCAGAGGCTGCGCGGACACATTGCGGGAGAGGAGAAGTGTCAGAGGCTGCGCGGACACGGTGCAAGAGAGGTGTCAGAGGCTGCGCGGACACGGTGCAAGAGAGGTGTCAGAGGCTGCGCGGACATGGTGCAAGAGAGGTGTCAGAGGCTGCGCGGACACGGTGCAAGAGAGGAGAGGTGTCAGAAGCTGCTCGGACATGGTGCAGGAGAGCAGAAGTGTCAGAGGCTGCGCCTACATGGTGCAGTAGAGGAGAGGTTCAGAGGTTGCGCGGACACGGTGCAGACGAGGAGAGGTGTAAGAGGCTGCGCGGACGCGGTGCAAGAGAGGTGTCAGAGGCTGCGTGGATACGGTGCAAGAGAGGAGAAGTGTCAGAGGCTGCGCGGACATGATGCAGGAGAGGAGTGGTGTCAGAGGCTGCGCGGACACTGTGCAGGAGAGGAGTGGTGTCAGAGGCTGCGCGGACACGGTGCAGGAGAGGAGAGGTGTCACAGGCTGTGCGGACACGGTGCAGGAGAGGTGTCAAAGGCTGCGCGGACACGGTGCAGGAGAGAAGAGGTGTCACAGGCTGCGCGGACACAGTGCAGGAGCAGAGAGGTGTCAGAGGCTGCGCGGACATGGTGCAAGAGAGGAGAGGTGTCAGAGGCTGCGCGGACACGGTGCAAGAGAGGAGAGGTGTCACAGGCTGTGCAGACACGGAGCAGGAGCAGAGAGGTGTCGGAGGCTGCGTGGAAACGGTGCAAGAGAGGAGTGGTGTCAGAAGCTGCTTGGACACGGTGCAGGAGAGCAGAAGTGTCAGAGGCTGTGCCTACATGGTGCAGTAGAGGAGAGGTGTCAGAGGTTGCGCGGACACGGTGCAGGCGAGGAGAGGTGTCAGAGGCTGCGCGGACACGGTGCAGGAGAGGAGAAGTGTCAGAGGCTGCGCGGACACGGTGCAGGAGAGGAGTGGTGTCAGAGGCTGCGTGGACAGGGTGCAGGAGAGGAGTGGTGTCAGAGGCTGAACGGATACGGTGCAGGAGAGGAGAGGTGTCAGAGGCTGCGCGGACACAGTGCAGAAGAGGTGTCAGAGGCTGCGCGGACACGGGTTCAGGAGAGGAGAGGTATCACAGGCTGCGCAGACACGGTGCAGGAGAGGAGAGGTGTCAGAGGCTGCGCAGAAATGGTGCAGGAGCAGAGAGGTGTCAGAGGCTGCGCGGACACGGTGCTGGAGCGGAGAGGTGTCAGAGGCTGCGTGGACATGGTGCAGGAGCAGAGAGGTGTCAGAGGCTGCGCAGACATGCTGCAAGAGAGGAGAGGTGTCAGAGGCTGCGCAGACACGGTGCAAGAGAGGAGAGGTGTCAGAAGCTGCTCGGACACGGTGCAGGAGAGCAGAAGTGTCAGAGGCTGCGCCTACATGGTGCAGTAGAGGAGAGGTTTAGAGGTTGCGCTGACACGGTGCAGGCGAAGAGAGGTGTCAGAGGCTGCGCGGACACGGTGCAGGAGAGGAGAAGTGTCAGAGGCTGCGCGGACATGGTGCAAGAGAAGAGAGGTGTCAGAGGCTGTGCAGACACGGTGCAAGAGAGGAGAGGTGTCAGAAGCTGCTCGGACATGGTACAGGAGAGCAGAAGTGTCAGAGGCTTGCCTTATATGGTGCAGTAGAGGAGAGGTGTCAGAGGTTGCGCGGACACGGTGCAGGTGAGGAGAGGTGTCAGAGGCTGCACGGACACGGTGCAGGAGAGGAGAAGTGTCAGAGGCTGCGCGGACACGGTGCGGGAGAGGTGTCAGAGGCTGAGCGGACACGGTGCGGGAGAGGTGTCAGAGGCTGCGCGGACACGGTGCAGGAGAGGAGAGGTGTCAGAGGCTGCGCGGACACGGTGCAGGAGAGGTGTCAGAGGCTGCGCGGACACGCTACAGGAGAGGAGAGGTGTCAGAGAATGCGCAGACATGGTGCAGGAGAGGAGAGGTGTCAGAGGCTGCACAGACACGGTGCAGGAGCAGAGAGGTGTCAGAGGCTGCGCGGACACGGTGCAGGAGAGGAGAAGTGTCAGAGGCTGCGCGGACATGGTGCAAGAGAAGAGAGGTGTCAGAGGCTGTGCAGACACGGTGCAAGAGAGGAGAGGTGTCAGAAGCTGCTCGGACATGGTACAGGAGAGCAGAAGTGTCAGAGGCTTGCCTTATATGGTGCAGTAGAGGAGAGGTGTCAGAGGTTGCGCGGACACGGTGCAGGTGAGGAGAGGTGTCAGAGGCTGCACGGACACGGTGCAGGAGAGGAAAAGTGTCAGAGGCTGCGCGGACACGGTGCGGGAGAGGTGTCAGAGGCTGAGCGGACACGGTGCGGGAGAGGTGTCAGAGGCTGCGCGGACACGGTGCAGGAGAGGAGAGGTGTCAGAGGCTGCGCGGACACGGTGCAGGAGAGGTGTCAGAGGCTGCGCGGACACGCTACAGGAGAGGAGAGGTGTCAGAGAATGCGCAGACATGGTGCAGGAGAGGAGAGGTGTCAGAGGCTGCACAGACACGGTGCAGGAGCAGAGAGGTGTCAGAGGCTGCGCGGACACGGTGCAGGAGAGGAGAGGTCTCACAGGCTGTGCGGACACGGTGCAGAAGCAGAAAGGTGTCAGAGGCTGCGCGGACACGGTGCAAGAGAGGAGAGGTGTCAGAGGCTGCGCGGACATGGTGCAAGAGAGGAGAGGTGTCAGAAGCTGCACGGACACGGTGCAGGAGAGCAGAAGTGTCAGAGGTTGCGCCTACATGGTGCAGTAGAGGAGAGGTTCAGGGGTTGCACGGACACGGTGCAGGCGAGGAGAGGTGTCAGACGCTGCGCGGACACGGTGCAGGAGAGCAGAAGTGTCACAGGCTGCGCGGACACGGTGCAGGAGCAGAGAGGTGTCAGAGGCTGCGCGGACATGGTGCAAGAGAGGAGAGGTGTCAGAGGCTGCGCGGACACGGTGCAGGAGAGGAGTAGTGTCAGAGGCTGCGTGGACACGGTGCAGGAGAGGAGTGGTGTCAGAGGCTGCGTGACACGGTGCAGGAGAGGAGTGGTGTCAGAGGCTGCGCGGACACGGTGCAGGAGAGGAGGTGAGGAGAGGTTTCAGAGGCTGCGCGGACACAGTGCAGGAGAGGAGAGGAGGGGTGTCAGAGGCTGCGCAGACACGGTGCAGGAGAGGAGAGGTGTCAGAGGCTGGACAGACACGGTGCAGGAACAGAGAGGTGTCAGAGGCTGCGCGGACACGGTGCAGGAGATGAGAGGTGTCACAGGCTGCGCGGACACGGTGCAGGAGCAGAGAGGTGTCGGAGGCTGCGCGGACATGGTGCAAGAGAGGAGAGGTGTCAGAGGCTGCGCGGACACGGTGCGGGAGAGGAGAAGTGTCAGAGGCTGCGCGGACACGGTGCAAGAGAGGTGTCAGAGGCTGCGCGGACACGGTGCAAGAGAGGAGAGGTGTCAGAAACTGCTCGGACATGGTGCAGGAGAGCAGAAGGTTCAGAGGCTGCGCCTACATGGTGCAGTAGAGGAGAGGTTCAGAGGTTTCGCGGACACGGTGCAGGCGAGGAGAGGTGTCAGAGGCTGCGAGGACACGGTGCGGGAGAGGAGAAGTGTCAGAGGCTGCGCGGACATGGTGCAAGAGAGGTGTCAGAGGCTGCGCGGACACGGTGCAAGAGAGGAGAGGTGTCAGAAGCTGCTCTGACATGGTGCGGGAGAGGAGAAGTGTCAGAGGCTGTGCGGACATGGTGCAAGAGAGGTGTCAGAGGCTGCCCGGACACGGTGCAAGAGAGGAGAGGTGTCAGAAGCTGCTCGGACACGGTGCAGGAGAGCAGAAGTGTCAGAGGCTGCGCCTACATGGTGCAGTAGAGGAGAGGTTCAGAGGTTGCGCTGACACAGTGCAGGCGAAGAGAGGTGTCAGAGGCTGTGCGGACACGGTGCAGGAGAGGAGAAGTGTCAGAGGCTGCGCGGACATGGTGCAAGAGAAGAGAGGTGTCAGAGGCTGTGCAGACACGGTGCAAGAGAGGAGAGGTGTCAGAAGCTGCTCGGACATGGTACAGGAGAGCAGAAGTGTCAGAGGCTTGCCTTACATGGTGCAGTAGAGGAGAGGTGTCAGAGGTTGCGCGGACACGGTGCAGGCGAGGAGAGGTGTCAGAGGCTGCACGGACACGGTGCAGGAGAGGAGAAGTGTCAGAGGCTGCACGGACACGGTGCGGGAGAGGTGTCAGAGGCTGAGCGGACACGGTGCGGGAGAGGTGTCAGAGGCTGCGCGGACACGGTGCAGGAGAGGAGAGGTGTCAGAGGCTGCACGGACACGGTGCAGGAGAGGTGTCAGAGGCTGCGCGGACACGCTACAGGAGAGGAGAGGTGTCAGAGAATGCGCAGACATGGTGCAGGAGAGGAGAGGTGTCAGAGGCTGCACAGACACGGTGCAGGAGCAGAGAGGTGTCAGAGGCTGCGCGGACACGGTGCAGGAAAGGAGAGGTCTCACAGGCTGTGCGGACACGGTGCAGGAGCAGAGAGGTGTCAGAGGCTGCGCGGACACGGTGCAAGAGAGGAGAGGTGTCAGAGGCTGCGCGGACATGGTGCAAGAGAGGAGAGGTGTCAGAAGCTGCTCGGACACGGTGCAGGAGAGCAGAAGTGTCAGAGGTTGCGCCTACATGGTGCAGTAGAGGAGAGGTTCAGGGGTTGCACGGACACGGTGCAGGAGAGGAGAGGTGTCAGAGGCTGCGCGGACACGGTGCAGGAGAGGAGTAGTGTCAGAGGCTGCGCGGACACGGTGCAGGAGAGGAGTGGTGTCAGAGGCTGCGTGACACGGTGCAGGAGAGGAGTGGTATCAGAGGCTGCGCGGACACGGTGCAGGAGAGGAGGTGAGGAGAGGTTTCAGAGGCTGCGCGGACACAGTGCAGGAGAGGAGAGGAGGGGTGTCAGAGGCTGCGCAGACACGGTGCAGGAGAGGAGAGGTGTCAGAGGCTGGACAGACACGGTGCAGGAACAGAGAGGTGTCACAGGCTGCGCGGACACAGTGCAGGAGATGAGAGGTGTCACAGGCTGCGCGGACACGGTGCAGGAGCAGAGAGGTGTCGGAGGCTGCGCGGACATGGTGCAAGAGAGGAGAGGTGTCAGAGGCTGCGCGGACTCGGTGCGGGAGAGGTGTCAGAGGCTGCGCGGACACGGTGCAAGAGAGGAGAGGTGTCAGAAGCTGCTCGGACATTGTGCAGGAGAGCAGAAGGTTCAGAGGCTGCGCCTACATGGTGCAGTAGAGGAGAGGTTCAGAGGTTTCGCGGACACGGTGCAGGCGAGGAGAGGTGTCAGAGGCTGCGAGGACACGGTGCGGGAGAGGAGAAGTGTCAGAGGCTGCGCGGACATGGTGCAAGAGAGGTGTCAGAGGCTGCGCGGACACGGTGCAAGAGAGGAGAGGTGTCAGAAGCTGCTCTGACATGGTGCAGGAGAGCAGAGGTGTCAGAGGCTGCGTGGACACGGTGCAAGAGAGGAGAAGTGTCAGAGGCTGCGCGGACACGATGCAGGAGAGGAGTGGTGTCAGAGGCTGTGCGGACACGGTGCAGGAGTGGTGTCAGAGGCTGTGCGGACACGGTGCAGGAGAGGTGTCAGAGGCTGGGCGGACACGGTGCAGGAGAGGAGTGGTGTCAGAGGCTGCGCGGACATGGTGCAAGAGAGGAGAGGTGTCAGAAGCTGCTCGGACACGGTGCAGGAGAGCAGAAGTGTCAGAGGTTGCGCCTACATGGTGCAGTAGAGGAGAGGTTCAGGGGTTGCACGGACACGGTGCAGGAGAGGAGAGGTGTCAGAGGCTGCGCGGACCCGGTGCAGGAGAGGAGTAGTGTCAGAGGCTGCGCGGACACGGTGCAGGAGAGGAGTGGTGTCAGAGGCTGCGTGACACGGTGCAGGAGAGGAGTGGTGTCAGAGGCTGCGCGGACACGGTGCAGGAGAGGAGGTGAGGAGAGGTTTCAGAGGCTGCGCGGACACAGTGCAGGAGAGGAGAGGAGGGGTGTCAGAGGCTGCGCAGACACGGTGCAGGAGAGGTGTCAGAGGCCGGACAGACACGGTGCAGGAACAGAGAGGTGTCAGAGGCTGCGCGGACACGGTGCAGGAGATGAGAGGTGTCACAGGCTGCGCGGACACGGTGCAGGAGCAGAGAGGTGTCGGAGGCTGCGCGGACATGGTGCAAGAGAGGAGAGGTGTCAGAGGCTGCGCGGACACGGTGCGGGAGAGGTGTCAGAGGCTGCGCGGACACGGTGCAAGAGAGGAGAGGTGTCAGAAGCTGCTCGGACATGGTGCAGGAGAGCAGAAGGTTCAGAGGCTGCGCCTACATGGTGCAGTAGAGGAGAGGTTCAGAGGTTTCGCGGACACGGTGCAGGCGAGGAGAGGTGTCAGAGGCTGCGAGGACACGGTGCGGGAGAGGAGAAGTGTCAGAGGCTGCGCGGACATGGTGCAAGAGAGGTGTCAGAGGCTGCGCGGACACGGTGCAAGAGAGGAGAGGTGTCAGAAGCTGCTCTGACATGGTGCAGGAGAGCAGAGGTGTCAGAGGCTGCGTGGACACGGTGCAAGAGAGGAGAAGTGTCAGAGGCTGCGCGGACACGATGCAGGAGAGGAGTGGTGTCAGAGGCTGTGCGGACACGGTGCAGGAGAGGTGTCAGAGGCTGGGCGGACACGGTGCAGGAGAGGAGTGGTGTCAGAGGCTGCGCGGACACGGTGCAGGAGAGAAGAGGTGTCACAGGCTGCGCGGACACAGTGCAGGAGCAGAGAGGTGTCACAGGCTGCGCGGACATGGTGCAAGAGAGGAGAGGTGTCACAGGCTGTGCGGACACGGAGCAGGAGCAGAGAGGTGTCGGAGGCTGCGCGGAAACGGTGCAAGAGAGGAGAGGTGTCAGAGGCTGCGCGGACACGGTGCAAGAGAGGAGTGGTGTCAGAAGCTGCTTGGACACGGTGCAGGAGAGCAGAAGTGTCAGAGGCTGCGCCTACATGGTGCAGTAGAGGAGAGGTGTCAGAGGTTGCGCGGACACGGTGCAGGCGAGGAGAGGTGTCAGAGGCTGCGCGGACACGGTGCAGGAGAGGAGAAGTGTCAGAGGCTGCGCGGACACAGTGCAGGAGAGGAGTGGTGTCAGAGGCTGCGTGGACACGGTGCAGGAGAGGAGTGGTGTCAGAGGCTGCGTGGACACGGTGCAGGAGAGGAGAGGTGTCAGAGGCTGCGCGGACACAGTGCAGGAGAGGTGTCAGAGGCTGCGTGGACAAGGTGCAGGAGAGGAGAGGTATCACAGGCTGCGCAGACACGGTGCAGGAGAGGAGAGGTGTCAGAGGCTGCGCAGATACGGTGCAGGAGCAGAGAGGTGTCAGAGGCTGCGCGGACACGGTGCTGGAGCGGAGAGGTGGCAGAGGCTGTGCGGAAAAGGTGCAGAAGCAGAGAGGTGTCAGAGGCTGCGCGGACACGGTGCAAGAGAGGAGAGGTGTCAGAGGCTGCGCGGACATGGTGCAAGAGAGGAGAGGTGTCAGAAGCTGCTCGGACACGGTGCAGGAGAGCAGAAGTGTCAGAGGTTGCGCCTACATGGTGCAGTAGAGGAGAGGTTCAGAGGTTGCACGGACACGGTGTAGGCGAGGAGAGGTGTCAGAGGCTGCGCGGACATGTTGCAGGAGAGGAGTGGTGTCAGAGGCTGCGTGACACGGTGCAGGAGAGGAGTGGTGTCAGAGGCAGCGCGGACACGGTGCAGGAGAGGAGGTGAGGAGAGGTTTCAGAGGCTGCGCGGACACAGTGCAGGAGAGGAGAGGATGGGTGTCAGAGGCTGCGCAGACACGGTGCAGGAGAGGAGAGGTGTCAGAGGCTGCACAGACACGGTGCAGGAGCAGAGAGGTGTCAGAGGCTGCGCGGACACGGTGCAGGAGATGAGAGGTGTCCCAGGCTGCGCGGACACAGTGCAGGAGCAGAGAGGTGTCAGAGGCTGCGCGGACATGGTGCAAGAGAGGAGAGGTGTCAGAGGCTGCGCGGACACGGTGCGGGAGAGGAGAAGTGTCAGAGGCTGCGCGGACACGGTGCAAGAGAGGAGAGGTGTCAGAGGCTGCGCGGACATGGTGCAAGAGAGGAGAGGTGTCAGAAGCTGCTCGGACACGGTGCAGGAGAGCAGAAGTGTCAGAGGTTGCGCCTACATGGTGCAGTAGAGGAGAGGTTCAGAGGTTGCACGGACACGGTGTAGGCGAGGAGAGGTGTCAGAGGCTGCGCGGACACGGTGCAGGAGAGGAGTGGTGTCAGAGGCTGCTTGACACGGTGCAGGAGAGGAGTGGTGTCAGAGGCTGCGTGGACACGGTGCAGGAGAGGAGGTGAGGAGAGGTTTCAGAGGCTGCGCGGACACAGTGCAGGAGAGGAGAGGATGGGTGTCAGAGGCTGCGCAGACACGGTGCAGGAGAAGAGAGGTGTCAGAGGCTGCACAGACACGGTGCAGGAGCAGAGAGGTGTCAGAGGCTGCGCGGACACGGTGCAGGAGATGAGGTGTCCCAGGCTGCGCGGACACGGTGCAGGAGCAGAGAGGTGTCAGAGGCTGTGCGGACATGGTGCAAGAGAGGAGAGGTGTCAGAGGCTGCGCGGACACGGTGCGGGAGAGGAGAAGTGTCAGAGGCTGCGCGGACACGGTGCAAGAGAGGTGTCAAAGGCTGCGCGGACACGGTGCAAGAGAGGTGTCAGAGGCTGCGCGGACATGGTGCAAGAGAGGTGTCAGAGGCTGCGCGGACACGGTGCAAGAGAGGAGAGGTGTCAGAAGCTGCTCGGACATGGTGCAGGAGAGCAGAAGTGTCAGAGGCTGCGCCTACATGGTGCAGTAGAGGAGAGGTTCAGAGGTTGCGCGGACACGGTGCAGACGAGGAGAGGTGTAAGAGGCTGCGCGGACGCGGTGCAAGAGAGGTGTCAGAGGCTGCGTGGATACGGTGCAAGAGAGGAGAAGTGTCAGAGGCTGCGCGGACATGATGCAGGAGAGGAGTGGTGTCAGAGGCTGCGCGGACACTGTGCAGGAGAGGAGTGGTGTTAGAGGCTGCGCGGACACGGTGCAAGAGAGGAGAGGTGTCAGAGGCTGCGCGGACACGGTGCGGGAGAGGAGAAGTGTCAGAGGCTGCGCGGACACGGTGCAAGAGAGGAGAGGTGTCAGAGGCTGCGCGGACATGGTGCAAGAGAGGAGAGGTGTCAGAAGCTGCTCGGACACGGTGCAGGAGAGCAGAAGTGTCAGAGGTTGCGCCTACATGGTGCAGTAGAGGAGAGGTTCAGAGGTTGCACGGACACGGTGTAGGCGAGGAGAGGTGTCAGAGGCTGCGCGGACACGGTGCAGGAGAGGAGTGGTGTCAGAGGCTGCTTGACACGGTGCAGGAGAGGAGTGGTGTCAGAGGCTGCGCGGACACAGTGCAGGAGAGGAGGTGAGGAGAGGTGTCAGAGGCTGCGCGGACACGGTGCAGGAGATGAGAGGTGTCCCAGGCTGCGCGGACACGGTGCAGGAGCAGAGAGGTGTCAGAGGCTGCGCGGACATGGTGCAAGAGAGGAGAGGTGTCAGAGGCTGCGCGGACACATTGCGGGAGAGGAGAAGTGTCAGAGGCTGCGCGGACACGGTGCAAGAGAGGTGTCAGAGGCTGCGCGGACACGGTGCAAGAGAGGTGTCAGAGGCTGCGCGGACATGGTGCAAGAGAGGTGTCAGAGGCTGCGCGGACACGGTGCAAGAGAGGAGAGGTGTAAGAAGCTGCTCGGACATGGTGCAGGAGAGCAGAAGTGTCAGAGGCTGCGCCTACATGGTGCAGTAGAGGAGAGGTTCAGAGGTTGCGCGGACACGGTGCAGACGAGGAGAGGTGTAAGAGGCTGCGCGGACGCGGTGCAAGAGAGGTGTCAGAGGCTGCGTGGATACGGTGCAAGAGAGGAGAAGTGTCAGAGGCTGCGCGGACATGATGCAGGAGAGGAGTGGTGTCAGAGGCTGCGCGGACACTGTGCAGGAGAGGAGTGGTGTCAGAGGCTGCGCGGACACGGTGCAGGAGAGGAGAGGTGTCACAGGCTGTGCGGACACGGTGCAGGAGAGGTGTCAAAGGCTGCGCGGACACGGTGCAGGAGAGAAGAGGTGTCACAGGCTGCGCGGACACAGTGCAGGAGCAGAGAGGTGTCAGAGGCTGCGCGGACATGGTGCAAGAGAGGAGAGGTGTCAGAGGCTGCGCGGACACGGTGCAAGAGAGGAGAGGTGTCACAGGCTGTGCAGACACGGAGCAGGAGCAGAGAGGTGTCGGAGGCTGCGTGGAAACGGTGCAAGAGAGGAGTGGTGTCAGAAGCTGCTTGGACACGGTGCAGGAGAGCAGAAGTGTCAGAGGCTGTGCCTACATGGTGCAGTAGAGGAGAGGTGTCAGAGGTTGCGCGGACACGGTGCAGGCGAGGAGAGGTGTCAGAGGCTGCGCGGACACGGTGCAGGAGAGGAGAAGTGTCAGAGGCTGCGCGGACACGGTGCAGGAGAGGAGTGGTGTCAGAGGCTGCGTGGACAGGGTGCAGGAGAGGAGTGGTGTCAGAGGCTGAACGGATACGGTGCAGGAGAGGAGAGGTGTCAGAGGCTGCGCGGACACAGTGCAGAAGAGGTGTCAGAGGCTGCGCGGACACGGGTTCAGGAGAGGAGAGGTATCACAGGCTGCGCAGACACGGTGCAGGAGAGGAGAGGTGTCAGAGGCTGCGCAGAAATGGTGCAGGAGCAGAGAGGTGTCAGAGGCTGCGCGGACACGGTGCTGGAGCGGAGAGGTGTCAGAGGCTGCGTGGACATGGTGCAGGAGCAGAGAGGTGTCAGAGGCTGCGCAGACATGCTGCAAGAGAGGAGAGGTGTCAGAGGCTGCGCAGACACGGTGCAAGAGAGGAGAGGTGTCAGAAGCTGCTCGGACACGGTGCAGGAGAGCAGAAGTGTCAGAGGCTGCGCCTACATGGTGCAGTAGAGGAGAGGTTTAGAGGTTGCGCTGACACGGTGCAGGCGAAGAGAGGTGTCAGAGGCTGCGCGGACACGGTGCAGGAGAGGAGAAGTGTCAGAGGCTGCGCGGACATGGTGCAAGAGAAGAGAGGTGTCAGAGGCTGTGCAGACACGGTGCAAGAGAGGAGAGGTGTCAGAAGCTGCTCGGACATGGTACAGGAGAGCAGAAGTGTCAGAGGCTTGCCTTATATGGTGCAGTAGAGGAGAGGTGTCAGAGGTTGCGCGGACACGGTGCAGGTGAGGAGAGGTGTCAGAGGCTGCACGGACACGGTGCAGGAGAGGAGAAGTGTCAGAGGCTGCGCGGACACGGTGCGGGAGAGGTGTCAGAGGCTGAGCGGACACGGTGCGGGAGAGGTGTCAGAGGCTGCGCGGACACGGTGCAGGAGAGGAGAGGTGTCAGAGGCTGCGCGGACACGGTGCAGGAGAGGTGTCAGAGGCTGCGCGGACACGCTACAGGAGAGGAGAGGTGTCAGAGAATGCGCAGACATGGTGCAGGAGAGGAGAGGTGTCAGAGGCTGCACAGACACGGTGCAGGAGCAGAGAGGTGTCAGAGGCTGCGCGGACACGGTGCAGGAGAGGAGAAGTGTCAGAGGCTGCGCGGACATGGTGCAAGAGAAGAGAGGTGTCAGAGGCTGTGCAGACACGGTGCAAGAGAGGAGAGGTGTCAGAAGCTGCTCGGACATGGTACAGGAGAGCAGAAGTGTCAGAGGCTTGCCTTATATGGTGCAGTAGAGGAGAGGTGTCAGAGGTTGCGCGGACACGGTGCAGGTGAGGAGAGGTGTCAGAGGCTGCACGGACACGGTGCAGGAGAGGAAAAGTGTCAGAGGCTGCGCGGACACGGTGCGGGAGAGGTGTCAGAGGCTGAGCGGACACGGTGCGGGAGAGGTGTCAGAGGCTGCGCGGACACGGTGCAGGAGAGGAGAGGTGTCAGAGGCTGCGCGGACACGGTGCAGGAGAGGTGTCAGAGGCTGCGCGGACACGCTACAGGAGAGGAGAGGTGTCAGAGAATGCGCAGACATGGTGCAGGAGAGGAGAGGTGTCAGAGGCTGCACAGACACGGTGCAGGAGCAGAGAGGTGTCAGAGGCTGCGCGGACACGGTGCAGGAGAGGAGAGGTCTCACAGGCTGTGCGGACACGGTGCAGAAGCAGAAAGGTGTCAGAGGCTGCGCGGACACGGTGCAAGAGAGGAGAGGTGTCAGAGGCTGCGCGGACATGGTGCAAGAGAGGAGAGGTGTCAGAAGCTGCACGGACACGGTGCAGGAGAGCAGAAGTGTCAGAGGTTGCGCCTACATGGTGCAGTAGAGGAGAGGTTCAGGGGTTGCACGGACACGGTGCAGGCGAGGAGAGGTGTCAGACGCTGCGCGGACACGGTGCAGGAGAGCAGAAGTGTCACAGGCTGCGCGGACACGGTGCAGGAGCAGAGAGGTGTCAGAGGCTGCGCGGACATGGTGCAAGAGAGGAGAGGTGTCAGAGGCTGCGCGGACACGGTGCAGGAGAGGAGTAGTGTCAGAGGCTGCGTGGACACGGTGCAGGAGAGGAGTGGTGTCAGAGGCTGCGTGACACGGTGCAGGAGAGGAGTGGTGTCAGAGGCTGCGCGGACACGGTGCAGGAGAGGTTTCAGAGGCTGCGCGGACACAGTGCAGGAGAGGAGAGGAGGGGTGTCAGAGGCTGCGCAGACACGGTGCAGGAGAGGAGAGGTGTCAGAGGCTGGACAGACACGGTGCAGGAACAGAGAGGTGTCAGAGGCTGCGCGGACACGGTGCAGGAGATGAGAGGTGTCACAGGCTGCGCGGACACGGTGCAGGAGCAGAGAGGTGTCGGAGGCTGCGCGGACATGGTGCAAGAGAGGAGAGGTGTCAGAGGCTGCGCGGACACGGTGCGGGAGAGGAGAAGTGTCAGAGGCTGCGCGGACACGGTGCAAGAGAGGTGTCAGAGGCTGCGCGGACACGGTGCAAGAGAGGAGAGGTGTCAGAAACTGCTCGGACATGGTGCAGGAGAGCAGAAGGTTCAGAGGCTGCGCCTACATGGTGCAGTAGAGGAGAGGTTCAGAGGTTTCGCGGACACGGTGCAGGCGAGGAGAGGTGTCAGAGGCTGCGAGGACACGGTGCGGGAGAGGAGAAGTGTCAGAGGCTGCGCGGACATGGTGCAAGAGAGGTGTCAGAGGCTGCGCGGACACGGTGCAAGAGAGGAGAGGTGTCAGAAGCTGCTCTGACATGGTGCGGGAGAGGAGAAGTGTCAGAGGCTGTGCGGACATGGTGCAAGAGAGGTGTCAGAGGCTGCCCGGACACGGTGCAAGAGAGGAGAGGTGTCAGAAGCTGCTCGGACACGGTGCAGGAGAGCAGAAGTGTCAGAGGCTGCGCCTACATGGTGCAGTAGAGGAGAGGTTCAGAGGTTGCGCTGACACAGTGCAGGCGAAGAGAGGTGTCAGAGGCTGTGCGGACACGGTGCAGGAGAGGAGAAGTGTCAGAGGCTGCGCGGACATGGTGCAAGAGAAGAGAGGTGTCAGAGGCTGTGCAGACACGGTGCAAGAGAGGAGAGGTGTCAGAAGCTGCTCGGACATGGTACAGGAGAGCAGAAGTGTCAGAGGCTTGCCTTACATGGTGCAGTAGAGGAGAGGTGTCAGAGGTTGCGCGGACACGGTGCAGGCGAGGAGAGGTGTCAGAGGCTGCACGGACACGGTGCAGGAGAGGAGAAGTGTCAGAGGCTGCACGGACACGGTGCGGGAGAGGTGTCAGAGGCTGAGCGGACACGGTGCGGGAGAGGTGTCAGAGGCTGCGCGGACACGGTGCAGGAGAGGAGAGGTGTCAGAGGCTGCACGGACACGGTGCAGGAGAGGTGTCAGAGGCTGCGCGGACACGCTACAGGAGAGGAGAGGTGTCAGAGAATGCGCAGACATGGTGCAGGAGAGGAGAGGTGTCAGAGGCTGCACAGACACGGTGCAGGAGCAGAGAGGTGTCAGAGGCTGCGCGGACACGGTGCAGGAAAGGAGAGGTCTCACAGGCTGTGCGGACACGGTGCAGGAGCAGAGAGGTGTCAGAGGCTGCGCGGACACGGTGCAAGAGAGGAGAGGTGTCAGAGGCTGCGCGGACATGGTGCAAGAGAGGAGAGGTGTCAGAAGCTGCTCGGACACGGTGCAGGAGAGCAGAAGTGTCAGAGGTTGCGCCTACATGGTGCAGTAGAGGAGAGGTTCAGGGGTTGCACGGACACGGTGCAGGAGAGGAGAGGTGTCAGAGGCTGCGCGGACACGGTGCAGGAGAGGAGTAGTGTCAGAGGCTGCGCGGACACGGTGCAGGAGAGGAGTGGTGTCAGAGGCTGCGTGACACGGTGCAGGAGAGGAGTGGTATCAGAGGCTGCGCGGACACGGTGCAGGAGAGGAGGTGAGGAGAGGTTTCAGAGGCTGCGCGGACACAGTGCAGGAGAGGAGAGGAGGGGTGTCAGAGGCTGCGCAGACACGGTGCAGGAGAGGAGAGGTGTCAGAGGCTGGACAGACACGGTGCAGGAACAGAGAGGTGTCACAGGCTGCGCGGACACAGTGCAGGAGATGAGAGGTGTCACAGGCTGCGCGGACACGGTGCAGGAGCAGAGAGGTGTCGGAGGCTGCGCGGACATGGTGCAAGAGAGGAGAGGTGTCAGAGGCTGCGCGGACTCGGTGCGGGAGAGGTGTCAGAGGCTGCGCGGACACGGTGCAAGAGAGGAGAGGTGTCAGAAGCTGCTCGGACATTGTGCAGGAGAGCAGAAGGTTCAGAGGCTGCGCCTACATGGTGCAGTAGAGGAGAGGTTCAGAGGTTTCGCGGACACGGTGCAGGCGAGGAGAGGTGTCAGAGGCTGCGAGGACACGGTGCGGGAGAGGAGAAGTGTCAGAGGCTGCGCGGACATGGTGCAAGAGAGGTGTCAGAGGCTGCGCGGACACGGTGCAAGAGAGGAGAGGTGTCAGAAGCTGCTCTGACATGGTGCAGGAGAGCAGAGGTGTCAGAGGCTGCGTGGACACGGTGCAAGAGAGGAGAAGTGTCAGAGGCTGCGCGGACACGATGCAGGAGAGGAGTGGTGTCAGAGGCTGTGCGGACACGGTGCAGGAGTGGTGTCAGAGGCTGTGCGGACACGGTGCAGGAGAGGTGTCAGAGGCTGGGCGGACACGGTGCAGGAGAGGAGTGGTGTCAGAGGCTGCGCGGACATGGTGCAAGAGAGGAGAGGTGTCAGAAGCTGCTCGGACACGGTGCAGGAGAGCAGAAGTGTCAGAGGTTGCGCCTACATGGTGCAGTAGAGGAGAGGTTCAGGGGTTGCACGGACACGGTGCAGGAGAGGAGAGGTGTCAGAGGCTGCGCGGACCCGGTGCAGGAGAGGAGTAGTGTCAGAGGCTGCGCGGACACGGTGCAGGAGAGGAGTGGTGTCAGAGGCTGCGTGACACGGTGCAGGAGAGGAGTGGTGTCAGAGGCTGCGCGGACACGGTGCAGGAGAGGAGGTGAGGAGAGGTTTCAGAGGCTGCGCGGACACAGTGCAGGAGAGGAGAGGAGGGGTGTCAGAGGCTGCGCAGACACGGTGCAGGAGAGGTGTCAGAGGCCGGACAGACACGGTGCAGGAACAGAGAGGTGTCAGAGGCTGCGCGGACACGGTGCAGGAGATGAGAGGTGTCACAGGCTGCGCGGACACGGTGCAGGAGCAGAGAGGTGTCGGAGGCTGCGCGGACATGGTGCAAGAGAGGAGAGGTGTCAGAGGCTGCGCGGACACGGTGCGGGAGAGGTGTCAGAGGCTGCGCGGACACGGTGCAAGAGAGGAGAGGTGTCAGAAGCTGCTCGGACATGGTGCAGGAGAGCAGAAGGTTCAGAGGCTGCGCCTACATGGTGCAGTAGAGGAGAGGTTCAGAGGTTTCGCGGACACGGTGCAGGCGAGGAGAGGTGTCAGAGGCTGCGAGGACACGGTGCGGGAGAGGAGAAGTGTCAGAGGCTGCGCGGACATGGTGCAAGAGAGGTGTCAGAGGCTGCGCGGACACGGTGCAAGAGAGGAGAGGTGTCAGAAGCTGCTCTGACATGGTGCAGGAGAGCAGAGGTGTCAGAGGCTGCGTGGACACGGTGCAAGAGAGGAGAAGTGTCAGAGGCTGCGCGGACACGATGCAGGAGAGGAGTGGTGTCAGAGGCTGTGCGGACACGGTGCAGGAGAGGTGTCAGAGGCTGGGCGGACACGGTGCAGGAGAGGAGTGGTGTCAGAGGCTGCGCGGACACGGTGCAGGAGAGAAGAGGTGTCACAGGCTGCGCGGACACAGTGCAGGAGCAGAGAGGTGTCACAGGCTGCGCGGACATGGTGCAAGAGAGGAGAGGTGTCACAGGCTGTGCGGACACGGAGCAGGAGCAGAGAGGTGTCGGAGGCTGCGCGGAAACGGTGCAAGAGAGGAGAGGTGTCAGAGGCTGCGCGGACACGGTGCAAGAGAGGAGTGGTGTCAGAAGCTGCTTGGACACGGTGCAGGAGAGCAGAAGTGTCAGAGGCTGCGCCTACATGGTGCAGTAGAGGAGAGGTGTCAGAGGTTGCGCGGACACGGTGCAGGCGAGGAGAGGTGTCAGAGGCTGCGCGGACACGGTGCAGGAGAGGAGAAGTGTCAGAGGCTGCGCGGACACAGTGCAGGAGAGGAGTGGTGTCAGAGGCTGCGTGGACGTGGTGCAGGAGAGGAGTGGTGTCAGAGGCTGCGTGGACACGGTGCAGGAGAGGAGAGGTGTCAGAGGCTGCGCGGACACAGTGCAGGAGAGGTGTCAGAGGCTGCGTGGACAAGGTGCAGGAGAGGAGAGGTATCACAGGCTGCGCAGACACGGTGCAGGAGAGGAGAGGTGTCAGAGGCTGCGCAGATACGGTGCAGGAGCAGAGAGGTGTCAGAGGCTGCGCGGACACGGTGCTGGAGCGGAGAGGTGGCAGAGGCTGTGCGGAAAAGGTGCAGAAGCAGAGAGGTGTCAGAGGCTGCGCGGACACGGTGCAAGAGAGGAGAGGTGTCAGAGGCTGCGCGGACATGGTGCAAGAGAGGAGAGGTGTCAGAAGCTGCTCGGACACGGTGCAGGAGAGCAGAAGTAGCAGAGGTTGCGCCTACATGGTGCAGTAGAGGAGAGGTTCAGAGGTTGCACGGACACGGTGTAGGCGAGGAGAGGTGTCAGAGGCTGCGCGGACACGGTACAGGAGAGGAGTGGTGTCAGAGGCTGCGTGACACGGTGCAGGAGAGGAGTGGTGTCAGAGGCTGCGCGGACACGGTGCAGGAGAGGAGGTGAGGAGAGGTTTCAGAGGCTGCGCGGACACAGTGCAGGAGAGGAGAGGATGGGTGTCAGAGGCTGCGCAGACACGGTGCAGGAGAGGAGAGGTGTCAGAGGCTGCACAGACACGGTGCAGGAGCAGAGAGGTGTCAGAGGCTGCGCGGACACGGTGCAGGAGATGAGAGGTGTCCCAGGCTGCGCGGACACGGTGCAGGAGCAGAGAGGTGTCAGAGGCTGCGCGGACATGGTGCAAGAGAGGAGAGGTGTCAGAGGCTGCGCGGACACGGTGCGGGAGAGGAGAAGTGTCAGAGGCTGTGCGGACACGGTGCAAGAGAGGTGTCAGAGGCTGCGCGGACACGGTGCAAGAGAGGTGTCAGAGGCTGCGCGGACATGGTGCAAGAGAGGTGTCAGAGGCTGCGCGGACACGGTGCAAGAGAGGAGAGGTGTCAGAAGCTGCTCGGACATGGTGCAGGAGAGCAGAAGTGTCAGAGGCTGCGCCTACATGGTGCAGTAGAGGAGAGGTTCAGAGGTTGCGCGGACACGGTGCAGGCGAGGAGAGGTGTAAGAGGCTGCGCGGACGCGGTGCAAGAGAGGTGTCAGAGGCTGCGTGGATACGGTGCAAGAGAGGAGAAGTGTCAGAGGCTGCGCGGACATGATGCAGGAGAGGAGTGGTGTCAGAGGCTGCGCGGACACTGTGCAGGAGAGGAGTGGTGTCAGAGGCTGCACGGACACGATGCAGGAGAGGAGAGGTGTCACAGGCTGTGCGGACACGGTGCAGGAGAGGTGTCAAAGGCTGCGCGGACACGGTGCAGGAGAGAAGAGGTGTCACAGGCTGCGCGGACACAGTGCAGAAGCAGAGAGGTGTCAAGGGCTGCGCGGACATGGTGCAAGAGAGGAGAGGTGTCAGAGGCTGCGCGGACACGGTGCAAGAGAGGAGAGGTGTCACAGGCTGTGCAGACACGGAGCAGGAGCAGAGAGGTGTCGGAGGCTGCGTGGAAACGGTGCAAGAGAGGAGTGGTGTCAGAAGCTGCTTGGACACGGTGCAGGAGAGCAGAAGTGTCAGAGGCTGCGCCTACATGGTGCAGTAGAGGAGAGGTGTCAGAGGTTGCGCGGACACGATGCAGGCGAGGAGAGGTGTCAGAGGCTGCGCGGACACGGTGCAGGAGAGGAGAAGTGTCAGAGGCTGCGCGGACACGGTGCAGGAGAGGAGTGGTGTCAGAGGCTGCGTGGACACGGTGCAGGAGAGGAGTGGTGTCAGAGGCTGCGCGGATACGGTGCAGGAGAGGAGAGGTGTCAGAGGCTGCGCGGACACAGTGCAGAAGAGCTGTCAGAGGCTGCGCGGACACGGTGCAGGAGAGGAGAGGTATCACAGGCTGCGCAGACACGGTGCAGGAGAGGAGAGGTGTCAGAGGCTGCGCAGATACGGTGCAGGAGCAGAGAGGTGTCAGAGGCTGCGCGGACACGGTGCTGGAGCGGAGAGGTGTCAGAGGCTGCGTGGACACGGTGCAGGAGCAGAGAGGTGTCAGAGGCTGCGCAGACACGCTGCAAGAGAGGAGAGGTGTCAGAGGCTGCGCAGACACGGTGCAAGAGAGGAGAGGTGTCAGAAGCTGCTCGGACACGGTGCAGGAGAGCAGAAGTGTCAGAGGCTGCGCCTACATGGTGCAGTAGAGGAGAGGTTCAGAGGTTGCGCTGACACGGTGCAGGCGAAGAGAGGTGTCAGAGGCTGCGCGGACACGGTGCAGGAGAGGAGAAGTGTCAGAGGCTGCGCGGACATGGTGCAAGAGAAGAGAGGTGTCAGAGGCTGTGCAGACACGGTGCAAGAGAGGAGAGGTGTCAGAAGCTGCTCGGACATGGTACAGGAGAGCAGAAGTGTCAGAGGCTTGCCTTACATGGTGCAGTAGAGGAGAGGTGTCAGAGGTTGCGCGGACACGGTGCAGGCGAGGAGAGGTGTCAGAGGCTGCACGGACACGGTGCAGGAGAGGAGAAGTGTCAGAGGCTGCGCGGACACGGTGTGGGAGAGGTGTCAGAGGCTGAGCGGACACGGTGCGGGAGAGGTGTCAGAGGCTGCGCGGACACGGTGCAGGAGAGGAGAGGTGTCAGAGGCTGCGCGGACACGGTGCAGGAGAGGTGTCAGAGGCTGCGCGGACACGCTACAGGAGAGGGGAGGTGTCAGAGAATGCGCGGACACGGTGCAGGAGAGGTGTCAGAGGCTGCGCGGACACGCTACAGGAGAGGAGAGGTGTCAGAGGCTGCGCGGACATGGTGCAGGAGAGGAGTGGTGTCAGAGGCTGCGTGGACACGGTGCAGGAGAGGAGTGGTGTCAGAGGCTGCGCGGATACAGTGCAGGAGAGGAGAGGTGTCAGAGGCTGCGCGGACACAGTGCAGAAGAGGTGTCAGAGGCTGCGCGGACACGGTGCAGTAGAGGAGAGGTTCAGAGGTTGCGCTGACACGGTGCAGGCGAAGAGAGGTGTCAGAGGCTGCACGGACACGGTGCCGGAGAGGAGAAGTGTCAGAGGCTGCGCGGACATGGTGCAAGAGAAGAGAGGTGTCAGAGGCTGTGCAGACACGGTGCAAGAGAGGAGAGGTGTCAGAAGCTGCTCGGACATGGTACAGGAGAGCAGAAGTGTCAGAGGCTTGCCTTACATGGTGCAGTAGAGGAGAGGTGTCAGAGGTTGCGCGGACACGGTGCAGGCGAGGAGAGGTGTCAGAGGCTGCACGGACACGGTGCAGGAGAGGAGAAGTGTCAGAGGCTGCGCGGACACGGTGCGGGAGAGGTGTCAGAGGCTGAGCGGACACGGTGCGGGAGAGGTGTCAGAGGCTGCGTGGACACGGTGCAGGAGAGGAGAGATGTCAGAGGCTGCGCGGACACGGTGCAGGAGAGGTGTCAGAGGCTGCGCGGACACGCTACAGGAGAGGAGAGGTGTCAGAGAATGCGCAGACATGGTGCAGGAGAGGAGAGGTGTCAGAGGCTGCACAGACACGGTGCAGGAGCAGAGAGGTGTCAGAGGCTGCGCGGACACGGTGCAGGAGAGGAGAGGTCTCACAGGCTGTGCGGACACGGTGCAGGAGCAGAGAGGTGTCAGAGGCTGCGCGGACACGGTGCAAGAGAGGAGAGGTGTCAGAGGCTGCGCGGACATGGTGCAAGAGAGGAGAGGTGTCAGAAGCTGCTCGGACACGGTGCAGGAGAGCAGAAGTGTCAGAGGTTGCGCCTACATGGTGCAGTAGAGGAGAGGTTCAGGGGTTGCACGGACACGGTGCAGGCGAGGAGAGGTGTCAGAGGCTGCACAGACACGGTGCAGGAGAGGAGTAGTGTCAGAGGCTGCGCGGACACGGTGCAGGAGAGGAGTGGTGTCAGAGGCTGCGTGACACGGTGCAGGAGAGGAGTGGTGTCAGAGGCTGCGCGGACACGGTGCAGGAGAGGAGGTGAGGAGAGGTTTCAGAGGCTGCGCGGACACAGTGCAGGAGAGGAGAGGAGGGGTGTCAGAGGCTGCGCAGACACGGTGCAGGAGAGGAGAGGTGTCAGAGGCTGGACAGACACGGTGCAGGAACAGAGAGGTGTCAGAGGCTGCGCGGACACGGTGCAGGAGATGAGAGGTGTCACAGGCTGCGCGGACATGGTGCAGGAGCAGAGAGGTGTCGGAGGCTGCGCGGACATGGTGCAAGAGAGGAGAGGTGTCAGAGGCTGCGCGGACACGGTGCGGGAGAGGAGAAGTGTCAGAGGCTGCGCGGACACGGTGCAAGAGAGGTGTCAGAGGCTGCGCGGACACGGTGCAAGAGAGGAGAGGTGTCAGAAGCTGCTCGGACATGGTGCAGGAGAGCAGAAGGTTCAGAGGCTGCGCCTACATGGTGCAGTAGAGGAGAGGTTCAGAGGTTTCGCGGACACGGTGCAGGCGAGGAGAGGTGTCAGAGGCTGCGAGGACACGGTGCGGGAGAGGAGAAGTGTCAGAGGCTGCGCGGACATGGTGCAAGAGAGGTGTCAGAGGCTGCGCGGACACGGTGCAAGAGAGGAGAGGTGTCAGAAGCTGCTCTGACATGGTGCGGGAGAAGAGAAGTGTCAGAGGCTGCACGGACATGGTGCAAGAGAGGTGTCAGAGGCTGCGCGGACACGGTGCAAGAGAGGAGAGGTGTCAGAAGCTGCTCTGACATGGTGCAGGAGAGCAGAGGTGTCAGAGGCTGCGTGGACATGGTGCAAGAGAGGAGAAGTGTCAGAGGCTGCACGGACACGATGCAGGAGAGGAGTGGTGTCAGAGGCTGTGCGGACACGGTGCAGGAGAGGTGTCAGAGGCTGGGCGGACACGGTGCAGGAGAGGAGTGGTGTCAGAGGCTGCGCGGACACGGTGCAGGAGAGAAGAGGTGTCACAGGCTGCGCGGACACAGTGCAGGAGCAGAGAGGTGCCGGAGGCTGCGCGGAAACGGTGCAAGAGAGGAGAGGTGTCAGAGGCTGCGCGGACAAGGTGCAAGAGAGGAGTGGTGTCAGAAGCTGCTTGGACACGGTGCAGGAGAGCAGAAGTGTCAGAGGCTGCGCCTACATGGTGCAGTAGAGGAGAGGTGTCAGAGGTTGCGCGGACACGGTGCAGGCGAGGAGAGGTGTCAGAGGCTGCGCGGACACGGTGCAGGAGAGGAGAAGTGTCAGAGGCTGCGCGGACACAGTGCAGGAGAGGAGTGGTGTCAGAGTCTGCGTGGACACGGTGCAGGAGAGGAGTGGTGTCAAAGGCTGCGCGGACACGGTGCAGGAGAGGAGAGGTGTCAGAGGCTGTGCGGACACAGTGCAGGAGAGGTGTCAGAGGCTGCGTTGACAAGGTGCAGGAGAGGAGAGGTATCACAGGCTGCGCAGACACGGTGCAGGAGAGGAGAGGTGTCAGAGGCTGCGCAGATACGGTGCAGGAGCAGAGAGGTGTCAGAGGCTGCGCGGACACGGTGCTGGAGCGGAGAGGTGGCAGAGGCTGTGCGGACACGGTGCAGAAGCAGAGAGGCGTCAGAGGCTGCGCGGACACGGTGCAAGAGAGGAGAGGTGTCAGAGGCTGCGCGGACATGGTGCAAGAGAGGAGAGGTGTCAGAAGCTGCTCGGACACGGTGCAGGAGAGCAGAAGTGTCAGAGGTTGCGCCTACATGGTGCAGTAGAGGAGAGGTTCAGAGGTTGCACGGACACGGTGTAGGCGAGGAGAGGTGTCAGAGGCTGCGCGGACATGTTGCAGGAGAGGAGTGGTGTCAGAGGCTGCGTGACACGGTGCAGGAGAGGAGTGGTGTCAGAGGCAGCGCGGACACGGTGCAGGAGAGGAGGTGAGGAGAGGTTTCAGAGGCTGCGCGGACACAGTGCAGGAGAGGAGAGGATGGGTGTCAGAGGCTGCGCAGACACGGTGCAGGAGAGGAGAGGTGTCAGAGGCTGCACAGACACGGTGCAGGAGCAGAGAGGTGTCAGAGGCTGCGCGGACACGGTGCAGGAGATGAGAGGTGTCCCAGGCTGCGCGGACACAGTGCAGGAGCAGAGAGGTGTCAGAGGCTGCGCGGACATGGTGCAAGAGAGGAGAGGTGTCAGAGGCTGCGCGGACACGGTGCGGGAGAGGAGAAGTGTCAGAGGCTGCGCGGACACGGTGCAAGAGAGGAGAGGTGTCAGAGGCTGCGCGGACATGGTGCAAGAGAGGAGAGGTGTCAGAAGCTGCTCGGACACGGTGCAGGAGAGCAGAAGTGTCAGAGGTTGCGCCTACATGGTGCAGTAGAGGAGAGGTTCAGAGGTTGCACGGACACGGTGTAGGCGAGGAGAGGTGTCAGAGGCTGCGCGGACACGGTGCAGGAGAGGAGTGGTGTCAGAGGCTGCTTGACACGGTGCAGGAGAGGAGTGGTGTCAGAGGCTGCGTGGACACGGTGCAGGAGAGGAGGTGAGGAGAGGTTTCAGAGGCTGCGCGGACACAGTGCAGGAGAGGAGAGGATGGGTGTCAGAGGCTGCGCAGACACGGTGCAGGAGAAGAGAGGTGTCAGAGGCTGCACAGACACGGTGCAGGAGCAGAGAGGTGTCAGAGGCTGCGCGGACACGGTGCAGGAGATGAGGTGTCCCAGGCTGCGCGGACACGGTGCAGGAGCAGAGAGGTGTCAGAGGCTGTGCGGACATGGTGCAAGAGAGGAGAGGTGTCAGAGGCTGCGCGGACACGGTGCGGGAGAGGAGAAGTGTCAGAGGCTGCGCGGACACGGTGCAAGAGAGGTGTCAAAGGCTGCGCGGACACGGTGCAAGAGAGGTGTCAGAGGCTGCGCGGACATGGTGCAAGAGAGGTGTCAGAGGCTGCGCGGACACGGTGCAAGAGAGGAGAGGTGTCAGAAGCTGCTCGGACATGGTGCAGGAGAGCAGAAGTGTCAGAGGCTGCGCCTACATGGTGCAGTAGAGGAGAGGTTCAGAGGTTGCGCGGACACGGTGCAGACGAGGAGAGGTGTAAGAGGCTGCGCGGACGCGGTGCAAGAGAGGTGTCAGAGGCTGCGTGGATACGGTGCAAGAGAGGAGAAGTGTCAGAGGCTGCGCGGACATGATGCAGGAGAGGAGTGGTGTCAGAGGCTGCGCGGACACTGTGCAGGAGAGGAGTGGTGTTAGAGGCTGCGCGGACACGGTGCAAGAGAGGAGAGGTGTCAGAGGCTGCGCGGACACGGTGCGGGAGAGGAGAAGTGTCAGAGGCTGCGCGGACACGGTGCAAGAGAGGAGAGGTGTCAGAGGCTGCGCGGACATGGTGCAAGAGAGGAGAGGTGTCAGAAGCTGCTCGGACACGGTGCAGGAGAGCAGAAGTGTCAGAGGTTGCGCCTACATGGTGCAGTAGAGGAGAGGTTCAGAGGTTGCACGGACACGGTGTAGGCGAGGAGAGGTGTCAGAGGCTGCGCGGACACGGTGCAGGAGAGGAGTGGTGTCAGAGGCTGCTTGACACGGTGCAGGAGAGGAGTGGTGTCAGAGGCTGCGCGGACACAGTGCAGGAGAGGAGGTGAGGAGAGGTGTCAGAGGCTGCGCGGACACGGTGCAGGAGATGAGAGGTGTCCCAGGCTGCGCGGACACGGTGCAGGAGCAGAGAGGTGTCAGAGGCTGCGCGGACATGGTGCAAGAGAGGAGAGGTGTCAGAGGCTGCGCGGACACATTGCGGGAGAGGAGAAGTGTCAGAGGCTGCGCGGACACGGTGCAAGAGAGGTGTCAGAGGCTGCGCGGACACGGTGCAAGAGAGGTGTCAGAGGCTGCGCGGACATGGTGCAAGAGAGGTGTCAGAGGCTGCGCGGACACGGTGCAAGAGAGGAGAGGTGTCAGAAGCTGCTCGGACATGGTGCAGGAGAGCAGAAGTGTCAGAGGCTGCGCCTACATGGTGCAGTAGAGGAGAGGTTCAGAGGTTGCGCGGACACGGTGCAGACGAGGAGAGGTGTAAGAGGCTGCGCGGACGCGGTGCAAGAGAGGTGTCAGAGGCTGCGTGGATACGGTGCAAGAGAGGAGAAGTGTCAGAGGCTGCGCGGACATGATGCAGGAGAGGAGTGGTGTCAGAGGCTGCGCGGACACTGTGCAGGAGAGGAGTGGTGTCAGAGGCTGCGCGGACACGGTGCAGGAGAGGAGAGGTGTCACAGGCTGTGCGGACACGGTGCAGGAGAGGTGTCAAAGGCTGCGCGGACACGGTGCAGGAGAGAAGAGGTGTCACAGGCTGCGCGGACACAGTGCAGGAGCAGAGAGGTGTCAGAGGCTGCGCGGACATGGTGCAAGAGAGGAGAGGTGTCAGAGGCTGCGCGGACACGGTGCAAGAGAGGAGAGGTGTCACAGGCTGTGCAGACACGGAGCAGGAGCAGAGAGGTGTCGGAGGCTGCGTGGAAACGGTGCAAGAGAGGAGTGGTGTCAGAAGCTGCTTGGACACGGTGCAGGAGAGCAGAAGTGTCAGAGGCTGTGCCTACATGGTGCAGTAGAGGAGAGGTGTCAGAGGTTGCGCGGACACGGTGCAGGCGAGGAGAGGTGTCAAAGGCTGCGCGGACACGGTGCAAGAGAGGTGTCAGAGGCTGCGCGGACATGGTGCAAGAGAGGTGTCAGAGGCTGCGCGGACACGGTGCAAGAGAGGAGAGGTGTCAGAAGCTGCTCGGACATGGTGCAGGAGAGCAGAAGTGTCAGAGGCTGCGCCTACATGGTGCAGTAGAGGAGAGGTTCAGAGGTTGCGCGGACACGGTGCAGACGAGGAGAGGTGTAAGAGGCTGCGCGGACGCGGTGCAAGAGAGGTGTCAGAGGCTGCGTGGATACGGTGCAAGAGAGGAGAAGTGTCAGAGGCTGCGCGGACATGATGCAGGAGAGGAGTGGTGTCAGAGGCTGCGCGGACACTGTGCAGGAGAGGAGTGGTGTTAGAGGCTGCGCGGACACGGTGCAAGAGAGGAGAGGTGTCAGAGGCTGCGCGGACACGGTGCGGGAGAGGAGAAGTGTCAGAGGCTGCGCGGACACGGTGCAAGAGAGGAGAGGTGTCAGAGGCTGCGCGGACATGGTGCAAGAGAGGAGAGGTGTCAGAAGCTGCTCGGACACGGTGCAGGAGAGCAGAAGTGTCAGAGGTTGCGCCTACATGGTGCAGTAGAGGAGAGGTTCAGAGGTTGCACGGACACGGTGTAGGCGAGGAGAGGTGTCAGAGGCTGCGCGGACACGGTGCAGGAGAGGAGTGGTGTCAGAGGCTGCTTGACACGGTGCAGGAGAGGAGTGGTGTCAGAGGCTGCGCGGACACAGTGCAGGAGAGGAGGTGAGGAGAGGTGTCAGAGGCTGCGCGGACACGGTGCAGGAGATGAGAGGTGTCCCAGGCTGCGCGGACACGGTGCAGGAGCAGAGAGGTGTCAGAGGCTGCGCGGACATGGTGCAAGAGAGGAGAGGTGTCAGAGGCTGCGCGGACACATTGCGGGAGAGGAGAAGTGTCAGAGGCTGCGCGGACACGGTGCAAGAGAGGTGTCAGAGGCTGCGCGGACACGGTGCAAGAGAGGTGTCAGAGGCTGCGCGGACATGGTGCAAGAGAGGTGTCAGAGGCTGCGCGGACACGGTGCAAGAGAGGAGAGGTGTCAGAAGCTGCTCGGACATGGTGCAGGAGAGCAGAAGTGTCAGAGGCTGCGCCTACATGGTGCAGTAGAGGAGAGGTTCAGAGGTTGCGCGGACACGGTGCAGACGAGGAGAGGTGTAAGAGGCTGCGCGGACGCGGTGCAAGAGAGGTGTCAGAGGCTGCGTGGATACGGTGCAAGAGAGGAGAAGTGTCAGAGGCTGCGCGGACATGATGCAGGAGAGGAGTGGTGTCAGAGGCTGCGCGGACACTGTGCAGGAGAGGAGTGGTGTCAGAGGCTGCGCGGACACGGTGCAGGAGAGGAGAGGTGTCACAGGCTGTGCGGACACGGTGCAGGAGAGGTGTCAAAGGCTGCGCGGACACGGTGCAGGAGAGAAGAGGTGTCACAGGCTGCGCGGACACAGTGCAGGAGCAGAGAGGTGTCAGAGGCTGCGCGGACATGGTGCAAGAGAGGAGAGGTGTCAGAGGCTGCGCGGACACGGTGCAAGAGAGGAGAGGTGTCACAGGCTGTGCAGACACGGAGCAGGAGCAGAGAGGTGTCGGAGGCTGCGTGGAAACGGTGCAAGAGAGGAGTGGTGTCAGAAGCTGCTTGGACACGGTGCAGGAGAGCAGAAGTGTCAGAGGCTGTGCCTACATGGTGCAGTAGAGGAGAGGTGTCAGAGGTTGCGCGGACACGGTGCAGGCGAGGAGAGGTGTCAGAGGCTGCGCGGACACGGTGCAGGAGAGGAGAAGTGTCAGAGGCTGCGCGGACACGGTGCAGGAGAGGAGTGGTGTCAGAGGCTGCGTGGACAGGGTGCAGGAGAGGAGTGGTGTCAGAGGCTGCGCGGATACGGTGCAGGAGAGGAGAGGTGTCAGAGGCTGCGCGGACACAGTGCAGAATAGGTGTCAGAGGCTGCGCGGACACGGGTTCAGGAGAGGAGAGGTATCACAGGCTGCGCAGACACGGTGCAGGAGAGGAGAGGTGTCAGAGGCTGCGCAGAAATGGTGCAGGAGCAGAGAGGTGTCAGAGGCTGCGCGGACACGGTGCTGGAGCGGAGAGGTGTCAGAGGCTGCGTGGACATGGTGCAGGAGCAGAGAGGTGTCAGAGGCTGCGCAGACATGCTGCAAGAGAGGAGAGGTGTCAGAGGCTGCGCAGACACGGTGCAAGAGAGGAGAGGTGTCAGAAGCTGCTCGGACACGGTGCAGGAGAGCAGAAGTGTCAGAGGCTGCGCCTACATGGTGCAGTAGAGGAGAGGTTTAGAGGTTGCGCTGACACGGTGCAGGCGAAGAGAGGTGTCAGAGTCTGCGCGGACACGGTGCAGGAGAGGAGAAGTGTCAGAGGCTGCGCGGACATGGTGCAAGAGAAGAGAGGTGTCAGAGGCTGTGCAGACACGGTGCAAGAGAGGAGAGGTGTCAGAAGCTGCTCGGACATGGTACAGGAGAGCAGAAGTGTCAGAGGCTTGCCTTATATGGTGCAGTAGAGGAGAGGTGTCAGAGGTTGCGCGGACACGGTGCAGGTGAGGAGAGGTGTCAGAGGCTGCACGGACACGGTGCAGGAGAGGAGAAGTGTCAGAGGCTGCGCGGACACGGTGCGGGAGAGGTGTCAGAGGCTGAGCGGACACGGTGCGGGAGAGGTGTCAGAGGCTGCGCGGACACGGTGCAGGAGAGGAGAGGTGTCAGAGGCTGCGCGGACACGGTGCAGGAGAGGTGTCAGAGGCTGCGCGGACACGCTACAGGAGAGGAGAGGTGTCAGAGAATGCGCAGACATGGTGCAGGAGAGGAGAGGTGTCAGAGGCTGCACAGACACGGTGCAGGAGCAGAGAGGTGTCAGAGGCTGCGCGGACACGGTGCAGGAGAGGAGAAGTGTCAGAGGCTGCGCGGACATGGTGCAAGAGAAGAGAGGTGTCAGAGGCTGTGCAGACACGGTGCAAGAGAGGAGAGGTGTCAGAAGCTGCTCGGACATGGTACAGGAGAGCAGAAGTGTCAGAGGCTTGCCTTATATGGTGCAGTAGAGGAGAGGTGTCAGAGGTTGCGCGGACACGGTGCAGGTGAGGAGAGGTGTCAGAGGCTGCACGGACACGGTGCAGGAGAGGAAAAGTGTCAGAGGCTGCGCGGACACGGTGCGGGAGAGGTGTCAGAGGCTGAGCGGACACGGTGCGGGAGAGGTGTCAGAGGCTGCGCGGACACGGTGCAGGAGAGGAGAGGTGTCAGAGGCTGCGCGGACACGGTGCAGGAGAGGTGTCAGAGGCTGCGCGGACACGCTACAGGAGAGGAGAGGTGTCAGAGAATGCGCAGACATGGTGCAGGAGAGGAGAGGTGTCAGAGGCTGCACAGACACGGTGCAGGAGCAGAGAGGTGTCAGAGGCTGCGCGGACACGGTGCAGGAGAGGAGAGGTCTCACAGGCTGTGCGGACACGGTGCAGAAGCAGAAAGGTGTCAGAGGCTGCGCGGACACGGTGCAAGAGAGGAGAGGTGTCAGAGGCTGCGCGGACATGGTGCAAGAGAGGAGAGGTGTCAGAAGCTGCACGGACACGGTGCAGGAGAGCAGAAGTGTCAGAGGTTGCGCCTACATGGTGCAGTAGAGGAGAGGTTCAGGGGTTGCACGGACACGGTGCAGGCGAGGAGAGGTGTCAGACGCTGCGCGGACACGGTGCAGGAGAGCAGAAGTGTCACAGGCTGCGCGGACACGGTGCAGGAGCAGAGAGGTGTCAGAGGCTGCGCGGACATGGTGCAAGAGAGGAGAGGTGTCAGAGGCTGCGCGGACACGGTGCAGGAGAGGAGTAGTGTCAGAGGCTGCGTGGACACGGTGCAGGAGAGGAGTGGTGTCAGAGGCTGCGTGACACGGTGCAGGAGAGGAGTGGTGTCAGAGGCTGCGCGGACACGGTGCAGGAGAGGAGGTGAGGAGAGGTTTCAGAGGCTGCGCGGACACAGTGCAGGAGAGGAGAGGAGGGGTGTCAGAGGCTGCGCAGACACGGTGCAGGAGAGGAGAGGTGTCAGAGGCTGGACAGACACGGTGCAGGAACAGAGAGGTGTCAGAGGCTGCGCGGACACGGTGCAGGAGATGAGAGGTGTCACAGGCTGCGCGGACACGGTGCAGGAGCAGAGAGGTGTCGGAGGCTGCGCGGACATGGTGCAAGAGAGGAGAGGTGTCAGAGGCTGCGCGGACACGGTGCGGGAGAGGAGAAGTGTCAGAGGCTGCGCGGACACGGTGCAAGAGAGGTGTCAGAGGCTGCGCGGACACGGTGCAAGAGAGGAGAGGTGTCAGAAACTGCTCGGACATGGTGCAGGAGAGCAGAAGGTTCAGAGGCTGCGCCTACATGGTGCAGTAGAGGAGAGGTTCAGAGGTTTCGCGGACACGGTGCAGGCGAGGAGAGGTGTCAGAGGCTGCGAGGACACGGTGCGGGAGAGGAGAAGTGTCAGAGGCTGCGCGGACATGGTGCAAGAGAGATGTCAGAGGCTGCGCGGACACGGTGCAAGAGAGGAGAGGTGTCAGAAGCTGCTCTGACATGGTGCGGGAGAGGAGAAGTGTCAGAGGCTGTGCGGACATGGTGCAAGAGAGGTGTCAGAGGCTGCCCGGACACGGTGCAAGAGAGGAGAGGTGTCAGAAGCTGCTCTGACATGGTGCAGGAGAGCAGAGGTGTCAGAGGCTGCGTGGACACGGTGCAAGAGAGGAGAAGTGTCAGAGGCTGCACGGACACGATGCAGGAGAGGAGTGGTGTCAGAGGCTGTGCGGACACGGTGCAGGAGAGGTGTCAGAGGCTGGGCGGACACGGTGCAGGAGAGGAGTGGTGTCAGAGGCTGCGCGGACACGGTGCAGGAGAGAAGAGGTGTCACAGGCTGCGCGGACACAGTGCAGGAGCAGAGAGGTGTCGGAGGCTGCGCGGAAACGGTGCAAGAGAGGAGAGGTGTCAGAGGCTGCGCGGACACGGTGCAAGAGAGGAGTGGTGTCAGAAGCTGCTTGGACACGGTGCAGGAGAGCAGAAGTGTCAGAGGCTGCGCCTACATGGTGCAGTAGAGGAGAGGTGTCAGAGGTTGCGCGGACACGGTGCAGGCGAGGAGAGGTGTCAGAGGCTGCGCGGACACGGTGCAGGAGAGGAGAAGTGTCAGAGGCTGCGCGGACACAGTGCAGGAGAGGAGTGGTGTCAGAGGCTGCGTGGACACGGTGCAGGAGAGGAGTGGAGTCAGAGGCTGCGCGGACACGGTGCAGGAGAGGAGAGGTGTCAGAGGCTGTGCGGACACAGTGCAGGAGAGGTGTCAGAGGCTGCGTGGACAAGGTGCAGGAGAGGAGAGGTATCACAGGCTGCGCAGACACGGTGCAGGAGAGGAGAGGTGTCAGAGGCTGCGCAGATACGGTGCAGGAGCAGAGAGGTGTCAGAGGCTGCGCGGACACGGTGCTGGAGCGGAGAGGTGGCAGAGGCTGTGCGGACACGGTGCAGAAGCAGAGAGGTGTCAGAGGCTGCGCGGACACGGTGCAAGAGAGGAGAGGTGTCAGAGGCTGCACGGACATGGTGCAAGAGAGGAGAGGTGTCAGAAGCAGCTCGGACACGGTGCAGGAGAGCAGAAGTGTCAGAGGTTGCGCCTACATGGTGCAGTAGAGGAGAGGTTCAGAGGTTGCACGGACACGGTGTAGGCGAGGAGAGGTGTCAGAGGCTGCGCGGACATGGTGCAGGAGAGGAGTGGTGTCAGAGGCTGCGTGACACGGTGCAGGAGAGGAGTGGTGTCAGAGGCTGCGCGGACACGGTGCAGGAGAGGAGGTGAGGAGAGGTTTCAGAGGCTGCGCGGACACAGTGCAGGAGAGGAGAGGATGGGTGTCAGAGGCTGCGCAGACACGGTGCAGGAGAGGAGAGGTGTCAGAGAATGCACAGACACGGTGCAGGAGCAGAGAGGTGTCAGAGGCTGCACGGACACGGTGCAGGAGATGAGAGGTGTCCCAGGCTGCGCGGACTCGGTGCAGGAGAGGAGAGGTATCACAGGCTGCGCAGACACGGTGCAGGAGAGGAGAGGTGTCAGAGGCTGCGCAGATACGGTGCTGGAGCGGAGAGGTGTCAGAGGCTGCGTGGACACGGTGCAGGAGCAGAGAGGTGTCAGAGGCTGCGCGGACACGGTGCAAGAGAGGAGAGGTGTCAGAAGCTGCTCGGACACGGTGCAGGAGAGCAGAAGTGTCAGAGGCTGCGCCTACATGGTGCAGTAGAGGAGAGGTTCAGAGGTTGCGCGGACACGGTGCAGGCGAAGAGAGGTGTCAGAGGCTGCGCGGACACGATGCAGGAGAGGATAAGTGTCAGAGGCTGCGCGGACATGGTGCAAGAGAAGAGAGTTGTCAGAGGCTGCGCAGACACGGTGCAAGAGAGGAGAGGTGTCAGAAGCTGCTCGGACATGGTACAGGAGAGCAGAAGTGTCAGAGGCTGCGCCTACATGGTGCAGTAGAGGAGAGATGTCAGAGGTTGCGCGGACACGGTGCAGGCGAGGAGAGGTGTCAGAGGCTGCGCGGACACGGTGCAGGAGAGGAGAAGTGTCAGAAGCTGCGCGGACACGGTGCGGGAGAGGTGTCAGAGGCTGAGCGGACACGCTACAGGAGAGGAGAGGTGTCAGAGAATGCGCAGACATGGTGCAGGAGAGGAGAGGTGTCAGAGGCTGCACAGACATGGTGCAGGAGCAGAGAGGTGTCAGAGGCTGCGCGGATACGGTGCAGGAGAGGAGAGGTCTCACAGGCTGTGCGGACACGGTGCAGGAGCAGAGAGGTGTCAGAGGCTGCGCGGACACGGTGCAAGAGAGGAGAGGTGTCAGAGGCTGCGCGGACATGGTGCAAGAGAGGAGAGGTGTCAGAAGCTGCTCGGACACGGTGCAGGAGAGCAGAAGTGTCAGAGGTTGCGCCTACATGGTGCAGTAGAGGAGAGGTTCAGAGGTTGCACGGACACGGTGCAGGCGAGGAGAGGTGTCAGAGGCTGCGCGGACACGGTGCAGGAGAGGAGTAGTGTCAGAGGCTGCGTGGACACGATGCAGGAGAGGAGTGGTGTCAGAGGCTGCGTGACACGGTGCAGGAGAGGAGTGGTGTCAGAGGCTGCGCGGACACGGTGCAGGAGAGGAGGTGAGGAGAGGTTTCAGAGGCTGCGCGGACACAGTGCAGGTGAGGAGAGGAGGGGTGTCAGAGGCTGCGCAGACACGGTGCAGGAGAGGATAGGTGTCAGAGGCTGCACAGACACGGTGCAAGAGAGGAGAGGTGTCAGAAGCTGCTCGGACACGGTGCAGGAGAGCAGAAGTGTCACAGGCTGCGCGGACACGGTGCAGGAGCAGAGAGGTGTCAGAGGCTGCGCGGACATGGTGCAAGAGAGGAGAGGTGTCAGAGGCTGCGCGGACACGGTGCAGGAGAGGAGTGGTGTCAGAGGCTGCATGGACACGGTGCAGGAGAGGAGTGGTGTCAGAGGCTGCGCGGACACAGTGCAGGAGAGGAGTGGTGTCAGAGGCTGCATGGACACGGTGCAGGAGAGGAGTGGTGTCAGAGGCTGCGCGGACACGGTGCAGGAGAGGAGAGGTGTCAGAGGCTGCGCGGACACAGTGCAGGAGAGGTGTCAGAGGTTGCGCGGACACGGTGCAGGAGAGGAGAGGTGTCAGAGGCTGCACGGACACGGTGCAAGAGAGGTGTCAGAGGCTGCGCGGACACGGTGCAAGAGAGGAGAGGTGTCAGAAGCTGCTCGGACATGGTGCAGGAGAGCAGAAGGTTCAGAGGCTGCGCCTACATGGTGCAGTAGAGGAGAGGTTCAGAGGTTTCGCGGACACGGTGCAGGCGAGGAGAGGTGTCAGAGGCTTCGCGGACACGGTGCAGGAGAGAAGAGGTGTCACAGGCTGCGCGGACACGCTACAGGAGAGGAGAGGTGTCAGAGAATGCGCAGACATGGTGCAGGAGAGGAGAGGTGTCAGAGGCTGCACAGACACGGTGCAGGAGCAGAGAGGTGTCAGAGGCTGCGCGGACACGGTGCAGGAGAGGAGAGGTCTCACAGGCTGTGCGGACACGGTGCAGGAGCAGAGAGGTGTCAGAGGCTGCGCGGACACGGTGCAAGAGAGGAGAGGTGTCAGAAGCTGCTCGGACACGGTGCAGGAGAGCAGACGTGTCAGAGGTTGCGCCTACATGGTGCAGTAGATGAGAGGTTCAGAGGTTGCACGGACACGGTGCAGGCGAGGAGAGGTGTCAGAGGCTGCGCGGACACGGTGCAGGAGAGGAGTAGTGTCAGAGGCTGCGCGGACACGGTGCAGGAGAGGAGTGGTGTCAGAGGCTGCGTGACACGGTGCAGGAGAGGAGTGGTGTCAGAGGCTGCGCGGACACGGTGCAGGAGAGGAGGTGAGGAGAGGTTTCAGAGGCTGCGCGGACACAGTGCAGGAGAGGAGAGGAGGGGTGTCAGAGGCTGCGCAGACACGGTGCAGGAGAGGAGAGGTGTCAGAGGCTGCACAGACACGGTGCAGGAGCAGAGAGGTGTCAGAGGCTGCGCGGACACGGTGCAGGAGATGAGAGGTGTCACAGGCTGCGCGGACACGGTGCAGGAGCAGAGAGGTGTCAGAGGCTGCGCGGACATGGTGCAAGAGAGGAGAGGTGTCAGAGGCTGCGCGGACACGGTGCAAGAGAGGAGAGGTGTCAGAAGCTGCTCAGACACGGTGCAGGAGAGCAGAAGTGTCACAGGCTGCGCGGACACGGTGCAGGAGCAGAGAGGTGTCAGAGGCTGCGCGGACATGGTGCAAGAGAGGAGAGGTGTCAGAGGCTGCGCGGACACGGTGCAGGAGAGGAGTGGTGTCAGAGGCTGCGTGGACACGGTGCAGGAGAGGAGTGGTGTCAGAGGCTGCGCGGACACGGTGCAGGAGAGGAGAGGTGTCAGAGGCTGCGCGGACACAGTGCAGGAGAGGTGTCAGAGGCTGCGCGGACACGGTGAAGGAGAGGAGAGGTGTCAGAGGCTGCACGGACACGGTGCAAGAGAGGTGTCAGAGGCTGCGCGGACACGGTGCAAGAGAGGAGAGGTGTCAGAAGCTGCTCGGACATGGTGCAGGAGAGCAGAAGGTTCAGAGGCTGCGCCTACATGGTGCAGTAGAGGAGAGGTTCAGAGGTTTCGCGGACACGGTGCAGGCGAGGAGAGGTGTCAGAGGCTGCGAGGACACGGTGCGGGAGAGGAGAAGTGTCAGAGGCTGCGCGGACAAGGTGCAAGAGAGGTGTCAGAGGCTGCGCGGACACGGTGCAAGAGAGGAGAGGTGTCAGAAGCTGCTCGGACATGGTGCAGGAGAGCAGAAGTGTCAGAGGCTGCGCCTACATGGTGCAGTAGAGGAGAGGTTCAGAGGTTGCGCGGACACGGTGCAGGCGAGGAGAGGTGTAAGAGGCTGCGCGGACGTGGTGCAAGAGAGGTGTCAGAGGCTGCGTGGACACGGTGCAAGAGAGGAGAAGTGTCAGAGGCTGCGCGGACACGGTGCAGGAGCAGAGAGGTGTCAGAGGCTGCGCGGACATGGTGCAAGAGAGGAGAAGTGTCAGAGGCTGCGCGGACACGATGCAGGAGAGGAGTGGTGTCAGAGGCTGCGCAGACACTGTGCAGGAGAGGAGTGGTGTCAGAGGCTGCGCGGACACGGTGCAGGAGAGGAGAGGTGTCACAGGCTGTGCGGACACGGTGCAGGAGAGGTGTCAGAGGCTGCGCGGACACGGTGCAGGAGAGAAGAGGTGTCACAGGCTGCGCGGACACAGTGCAGGAGCAGAGAGGTGTCAGAGGCTGCGCGGACACGGTGCAGGAGAGCAGAAGTGTCAGAGGCTGCGCCTACATGGTGCAGTAGAGGAGAGGTTCAGAGGTTGCGCGGACACGGTGCAGGCGAAGAGAGGTGTCAGAGGCTGCGCGGACACGGTGCAGGAGAGGAGAAGTGTCAGAGGCTGCGCGGACACGGTGCAGGAGAGGAGAAGTGTCAGAGGCTGCGCGGACACGGTGCAGGAGAGGAGTGGTGTCAGAGGCTGCGTGGACACGGTGCAGGAGAGGAGTGGTGTCAGAGGCTGCGCGGACACGGTGCAGAAGAGGAGAGGTGTCAGAGGCTGCGCGGACACAGTGTAGGAGAGGTGTCAGAGGCTGCGCGGACATGGTGCAGGAGAGGAGAGGTGTCAGAGGCTGCGCAGATACGGTGCAGGAGCAGAGAGGTGTCAGAGGCTGCGCGGACACGGTGCTGGAGCGGAGAGGTGTCAGAGGCTGTGCGGACACGGTGCAGGAGAGGTGTCAGAGGCTGGGCGGACACGGTGCAGGAGAGGAGTGGTGTCAGAGGCTGCGCGGACACGGTGCAGGAGAGGAGTGGTGTCAGAGGCTGCGCGGACACGGTGCAGGAGAGGAGGTGAGGAGAGGTTTCAGAGGCTGCGCGGACACAGTGCAGGAGAGGAGAGGTGTCAGAGGCTGCACAGACACGGTGCAGGAGCAGAGAGGTGTCAGAGGCTGCGCGGACACGGTGCAGGAGATGAGAGGTGTCCCAGGCTGCGCGGACACGGTGCAGGAGCAGAGAGGTGTCAGAGGCTGCGCGGACATGGTGCAAGAGAGGAGAGGTGTCAGAGGCTGCGCGGACACGGTGCGGGAGAGGAGAAGTGTCAGAGGCTGCGCGGACACGGTGCAAGAGAGGAGAGGTGTCAGAGGCTGCGCGGACATGGTGCAAGAGAGGAGAGGTGTCAGAAGCTGCTCGGAAACGGTGCAGGAGAGCAGAAGTGTCAGAGGTTGCGCCTACATGGTGCAGTAGAGGAGTGGTTCAGAGGTTGCACGGACACGGTGTAGGCGAGGAGAGGTGTCAGAGGCTGCGCGGACACGGTGCAGGAGAGGAGTGGTGTCAGAGGCTGCTTGACACGGTGCAGGAGAGGAGTGGTGTCAGAGGCTGCGCGGACACGGTGCAGGAGAGGAGGTGAGGAGAGGTTTCAGAGGCTGCGCGGACACAGTGCAGGAGAGGAGAGGTGTCAGAGGCTGCACAGACACGGTGCAGGAGCAGAGAGGTGTCAGAGGCTGCGCGGACACGGTGCAGGAGATGAGAGGTGTCCCAGGCTGCGCGGACACGGTGCAGGAGCAGAGAGGTGTCAGAGGCTGCGTGGACATGGTGCAAGAGAGGAGAGGTGTCAGAGGCTGCGCGGACACGGTGCGGGAGAGGAGAAGTGTCAGAGGCTGCGCGGACACGGTGCAAGAGAGGTGTCAGAGGCTGCGCGGACACGGTGCAAGAGAGGTGTCAGAGGCTACGCGGACATGGTGCAAGAGAGGTGTCAGAGGCTGCGCGGACACGGTGCAAGAGAGGAGAGGTGTCAGAAGCTGCTCGGACATGGTGCAGGAGAGCAGAATTGTCAGAGGCTGCGCCTACATGGTGCAGTAGAGGAGAGGTTCAGAGGTTGCGCGGACACGGTGCAGGCGAGGAGAGGTGTCAGAGGCTGCGCGGACGCGGTGCAAGAGAGGTGTCAGAGGCTGCGTGGATACGGTGCAAGAGAGGAGAAGTGTCAGAGGCTGCGCGGACATGATGCAGGAGAGGAGTGGTGTCAGAGGCTGCGCGGACCCTGTGCAGGAGAGGAGTGGTGTCAGAGGCTGCGCGGACACGGTGCAGGAGAGGAGAGGTGTCACAGGCTGTGCGGACACGGTGCAGGAGAGGTGTCAAAGGCTGCGCGGACACGGTGCAGGAGAGAAGAGGTGTCACAGGCTGCGTGGACACAGTGCAGGAGCAGAGAGGTGTCAGAGGCTGCGCGGACATGGTGCAAGAGAGGAGAGGTGTCAGAGGCTGCGCGGACACGGTGCAAGAGAGGAGAGGTGTCACAGGCTGTGCAGACACGGAGCAGGAGCAGAGAGGTGTCGGAGGCTGCGTGGAAACGGTGCAAGAGAGGAGTGGTGTCAGAAGCTGCTTGGACAAGGTGCAGGAGAGCAGAAGTGTCAGAGGCTGCGCCTTCATGGTGCAGTAGAGGAGAGGTGTCAGAGGTTGCGCGGACACGGTGCAGGCGAGGAGAGGTGTCAGAGGCTGCGCGGACACGGTGCAGGAGAGGAGAAGTGTCAGAGGCTGCGCGGACATGGTGCAGGAGAGGAGTGGTGTCAGAGGCTGCGTGGACAGGGTGCAGGAGAGGAGTGGTGTCAGAGGCTGCGCGGATACGGTGCAGGAGAGGAGAGGTGTCAGAGGCTGCGCGGACACAGTGCAGAAGAGGTGTCAGAGGCTGCGCGGACACGGGTTCAGGAGAGGAGAGGTATCACAGGCTGCGCAGACACGGTGCAGGAGAGGAGAGGTGTCAGAGGCTGCGCAGATACGGTGCAGGAGCAGAGAGGTGTCAGAGGCTGCGCGGACACGGTGCTGGAGCGGAGAGTTGTCAGAGGCTGCGTGGACACGGTGCAGGAGCAGAGAGGTGTCAGAGGCTGCGCAGACACGCTGCAAGAGAGGAGAGGTGTCAGAGGCTGCGCAGACACGGTGCAAGAGAGGAGAGGTGTCAGAAGCTGCTCGGACACGGTGCAGGAGAGCAGAAGTGTCAGAGGCTGCGCCTACATGGTGCAGTAGAGGAGAGGTTCAGAGGCTGTGCAGACACGGTGCAAGAGAGGAGAGGTGTCAGAAGCTGCTCGGACATGGTACAGGAGAGCAGAAGTGTCAGAGGCTTGCCTTATATGGTGCAGTAGAGGAGAGGTGTCAGAGGTTGCGCGGACACGGTGCAGGCGAGGAGAGGTGTCAGAGGCTGCACGGACACGGTGCAGGAGAGGAGAAGTGTCAGCGGCTGCGCGGACACGGTGCGGGAGTGGTGTCAGAGGCTGAGCGGACACGGTGCGGGAGAGGTGTCAGAGGCTGCGCGGACACGGTGCAGGAGAGGAGAGGTGTCAGAGGCTGCACGGACACGGTGCAGGAGAGGTGTCAGAGGCTGCGCGGACACGCTACAGGAGAGGAGAGGTGTCAGAGAATGCGCAGACATGGTGCAGGAGAGGAGAGGTGTCAGAGGCTGCACAGACACGGTGCAGGAGCAGAGAGGTGTCAGAGGCTGCGCGGACACGGTGCAGGAGATAAGAGGTGTCACAGGCTGCGCGGACACGGTGCAGGAGCAGAGAGGTGTCAGAGGCTGCGCGGATACGGTGCAGGAGAGGAGAGGTGTCACAGGCTGCGTGGACACGGTGCAAGAGAGGAGAGGTGTCAGAGGCTGCGCGGACATGGTGCAAGAGAGGAGAGGTGTCAGAAGCTGCTCGGAAACGGTGCAGGAGAGCAGAAGTGTCAGAGGTTGCGCCTACATGGTGCAGTAGAGGAGAGGTTCAGAGGTTGCACGGACACGGTGTAGGCGAGGAGAGGTGTCAGAGGCTGCGCGGACACGGTGCAGGAGAGGAGTGGTGTCAGAGGCTGCTTGACACGGTGCAGGAGAGGAGTGGTGTCAGAGGCTGCGCGGACACGGTGCAGGAGAGGAGGTGAGGAGAGGTGTCAGAGGCTGCGCGGACACGGTGCAGGAGATGAGAGGTGTCCCAGGCTGCGCGGACACGGTGCAGGAGCAGAGAGGTGTCAGAGGCTGCGCGGACATGGTGCAAGAGAGGAGAGGTGTCAGAGGCTGCGCGGACACGGTGCGGGAGAGGAGAAGTGTCAGAGGCTGCGCGGACACGGTGCAAGAGAGGTGTCAGAGGCTGCGCGGACACGGTGCAAGAGAGGTGTCAGAGGCTACGCGGACATGGTGCAAGAGAGGAGAGGTGTCAGAAGCTGCTCGGACATGGTGCAGGAGAGCAGAAGTGTCAGAGGCTGCGCCTACATGGTGCAGTAGAGGAGAGGTTCAGAGGTTGCGCGGACACGGTGCAGGCGAGGAGAGGTGTCAGAGGCTGCGCGGACGCGGTGCAAGAGAGGTGTCAGAGGCTGCGTGGATACGGTGCAAGAGAGGAGAAGTGTCAGAGGCTGCGCGGACATGATGCAGGAGAGGAGTGGTGTCAGAGGCTGCGCGGACACTGTGCAGGAGAGGAGTGGTGTCAGAGGCTGCGCGGACACGGTGCAGGAGAGGAGAGGTGTCACAGGCTGTGCGGACACGGTGCAGGAGAGGTGTCAAAGGCTGCGCGGACACGGTGCAGGAGAGAAGAGGTGTCACAGGCTGCGTGGACACAGTGCAGGAGCAGAGAGGTGTCAGAGGCTGCGCGGACATGGTGCAAGAGAGGAGAGGTGTCAGAGGCTGCGCGGACACGGTGCAAGAGAGGAGAGGTGTCACAGGCTGTGCAGACACGGAGCAGGAGCAGAGAGGTGTCGGAGGCTGCGTGGAAACGGTGCAAGAGAGGAGTGGTGTCAGAAGCTGCTTGGACACGGTGCAGGAGAGCAGAAGAGTCAGAGGCTGCGCCTTCATGGTGCAGTAGAGGAGAGGTGTCAGAGGTTGCGCGGACACGGTGCAGGCGAGGAGAGGTGTCAGAGGCTGCGCGGACACGGTGCAGGAGAGGAGAAGTGTCAGAGGCTGCGCGGACACGGTGCAGGAGAGGAGTGGTGTCAGAGGCTGCGTGGACAGGGTGCAGGAGAGGAGTGGTGTCAGAGGCTGCGCGGATACGGTGCAGGAGAGGAGAGGTGTCAGAGGCTGCGCGGACACAGTGCAGAAGAGGTGTCAGAGGCTGCGCGGACACGGGTTCAGGAGAGGAGAGGTATCACAGGCTGCGCAGACACGGTGCAGGAGAGGAGAGGTGTCAGAGGCTGCGCAGATACGGTGCAGGAGCAGAGAGGTGTCAGAGGCTGCGCGGACACGGTGCTGGAGCGGAGAGGTGTCAGAGGCTGCGTGGACACGGTGCAGGAGCAGAGAGGTGTCAGAGGCTGCGCAGACACGCTGCAAGAGAGGAGAGGTGTCAGAGGCTGCGCAGACACGGTGCAAGAGAGGAGAGGTGTCAGAAGCTGCTCGGACACGGTGCAGGAGAGCAGAAGTGTCAGAGGCTGCGCCTACATGGTGCAGTAGAGGAGAGGTTCAGAGGTTGCGCTGACACGGTGCAGGCGAAGAGAGGTGTCAGAGGCTGCGCGGACACGGTGCAGGAGAGGAGAAGTGTCAGAGGCTGCGCGGACATGGTGCAAGAGAAGAGAGGTGTCAGAGGCTGTGCAGACACGGTGCAAGAGAGGAGAGGTGTCAGAAGCTGCTCGGACATGGTACAGGAGAGCAGAAGTGTCAGAGGCTTGCCTTATATGGTGCAGTAGAGGAGAGGTGTCAGAGGTTGCGCGGACACGGTGCAGGCGAGGAGAGGTGTCAGAGGCTGCACGGACACGGTGCAGGAGAGGAGAAGTGTCAGCGGCTGCGCGGACACGGTGCGGGAGAGGTGTCAGAGGCTGAGCGGACACGGTGCGGGAGAGGTGTCAGAGGCTGCGCGGACACGGTGCAGGAGAGGAGAGGTGTCAGAGGCTGCACGGACACGGTGCAGGAGAGGTGTCAGAGGCTGCGCGGACACGCTACAGGAGAGCAGAGGTGTCAGAGAATGCGCAGACATGGTGCAGGAGAGGAGAGGTGTCAGAGGCTGCACAGACACGGTGCAGGAGCAGAGAGGTGTCAGAGGCTGCGCGGACACGGTGCAGGAGATGAGAGGTGTCACAGGCTGCGCGGACACGGTGCAGGAGCAGAGAGGTGTCAGAGGCTGCGCGGATACGGTGCAGGAGAGGAGAGGTGTCACAGGCTGCGTGGACACGGTGCAGGAGTAGAGAGGTGTCAGAGGCTGCGTGGACACGGTGCAAGAGAGAAGAGGTGTCAGAAGCTGCTCGGACAGGGTGCAGGAGAGCAGAAGTGTCAGAGGCTGCGCCTACATGGTGTAGTAGAGGAGAGGTTCAGAGTTTGCGCAGACACGGTGCAGGCGAGTAGAGGTGTCAGAGGCTGAGCGGACACGGTGCAGGAGAGGAGTAGTGTCAGAGGCTGCGTGGACACGGTGCAGGAGAGGAGTGGTGTCAGAGGCTGCGCGGACACAGTGCAGGAAAGGAGTGGTGTCAGAGGCTGCACGGACACGGTGCAGGAGAGGAGGTGAGAAGAGGTTTCAGAGGCTGCGCGGACACGGTGCAGGAGAGGAGAGGAGGGGTGTCAGAGGCTGCACAGACACGGTGAAGGAGAGAAGAGGTGTCACCGACTGCGCGGACATGGTGCAGGAGCAGAGAGGTGTCAGAGGCTGCACGGACACAGTGCCGGAGAGGAGAGGTGTCAGAGGCTGCGCGGACACGGTGCAAGAGAAGAGAGGTGTCAGAAGCTGCTCGGACACGGTGCAGGAGAGCAGAAGTGTCAGAGGCTGCGCCTACATGGTGTAGTAGAGGAGAGGTTCAGAGGTTGCGCAGACACGGTGCAGGCGAGGAGAGGTGTCAGAGGCTGCGCAGACACGGTGCAGGCGAGGTGAGGTGTCAGAGGCTGTGCGGACACGGTGCAGGAGAGGAGAAGTGTCAGAGGCTGCGCGAACACAGTGCAGGAGAGGAGTGGTGTCAGAGGCTTCGCGGACACGGTGCAGGAGAGGAGTGGTGTCAGAGGCTGCGCGGACACGGTGCAGGAGAGGAGAGGTGTCAGAGGCTGCGTGGACACGGTGTCGGAGAGGTGTCAGAGGCTGCGCGGACATGGTGCAGGAGAGGAGAGGTGTCAGAGGCTGCGCAGACATGGTGCAGGAGAGGAGAGGTGTCAGAGGCTGCGCAGACACGGTGCAGGAGCAGAGAGGTGTCAGAGGCTGCGAGGACACGGTGCAGGAGAGGAAAGTTGTCACAGGCTGCGCGGACACGGTGCAGGAGCAGAGAGGTGTCAGAGGCTGCGCGGACACGGTGCAAGACAGGAGAGGTGTCAGAAGCTGCTCGGACACGGTGCAGGAGAGCAGAAGTGTCAGAGGCTGCGCCTACATGGTGTAGTAGAGGAGAGGTTCAGAGGTTGCGCGGACACGGTGCAGGCGAGGAGAGGTGTCAGAGGCTGCGCAGACATGGTGCAGGAAAGGAGTAGTGTCAGAGGCTGCGCGGACACGGTGCAGGAGAGGAGTGGTGTCAGAGGCTGTGCGGACACGGTGCAGGAAAGGAGTGGTGTCAGAGGCTGCGCGGACACGGTGCAGGAGAGGAGGTGAGGAGAGGTTTCAGAGGCTGCGCGGACACGGTGCAGGAGAGGAGAGGAGGGGTGTCAGAGGCTGCACAGACACGGTGCAGAAGAGGAGAGGTGTCACAGGCTGTGCGGACATGGTGCAGGAGCAGAGAGGTGTCAGAGGCTGCGCGGACACGGTGCAAGAGAGGAGAGGTGTCAGAGGCTGCGCGGACACGGTGCAGGAAAGGAGTGGTGTCAGAGGTTGCGCGGACACGGTGCAGGAGAGGAGGTGAGGAGAGGTTTCAGAGGCTGCGCGGACACGGTGCAGGAGAGGAGAGGAGGGGTGTAGGAGGCTGCACAGACACGGTGCAGGAGAGGAGAGGTGTCACAGGCTGCGCGGACATGGTGCAGGAGCAGAGAGGTGTCAGAGGCTGCGCGGACATGGTGCAAGAGAGAAAAGGTGTCAGAGGCTGCGCGGACACGGTGCAAGAGAGGAGAGGTGTCAGAAGCTGCTCGGACACGGTGCAGGAGAGCAGAAGTGTCAGAGGCTGCGAATACATGGTGCAGTAGAGGAGAGGTTCAGAGGTTGCGCGGACACGGTGCAGGCGAGGAGAGGTGTCAGAGGCTGCGCGTACACGGTGCAGGAGATGAGAGGTGTCACAGGCTGCGCGGACACGGTGCAGGAGCAGAGAGGTGTCAGAGGCTGCGCGGATACGGTGCAGGAGAGGAGAGGTGTCACAGGCTGCGTGGACACGGTGCAAGAGAGGAGAGGTGTCAGAGGCTGCGCGGACATGGTGCAAGAGAGGAGAGGTGTCAGAAGCTGCTCGGAAACGGTGCAGGAGAGCAGAAGTGTCAGAGGTTGCGCCTACATGGTGCAGTAGAGGAGAGGTTCAGAGGTTGCACGGACACGGTGTAGGCGAGGAGAGGTGTCAGAGGCTGCGCGGACACGGTGCAGGAGAGGAGTGGTGTCAGAGGCTGCTTGACACGGTGCAGGAGAGGAGTGGTGTCAGAGGCTGCGCGGACACGGTGCAGGAGAGGAGGTGAGGAGAGGTGTCAGAGGCTGCGCGGACACGGTGCAGGAGATGAGAGGTGTCCCAGGCTGCGCGGACACGGTGCAGGAGCAGAGAGGTGTCAGAGGCTGCGCGGACATGGTGCAAGAGAGGAGAGGTGTCAGAGGCTGCGCGGACACGGTGCGGGAGAGGAGAAGTGTCAGAGGCTGCACGGACACGGTGCAAGAGAGGTGTCAGAGGCTGCGCGGACACGGTGCAAGAGAGGTGTCAGAGGCTACGCGGACATGGTGCAAGAGAGGAGAGGTGTCAGAAGCTGCTCGGACATGGTGCAGGAGAGCAGAAGTGTCAGAGGCTGCGCCTACATGGTGCAGTAGAGGAGAGGTTCAGAGGTTGCGCGGACATGGTGCAGGCGAGGAGAGGTGTCAGAGGCTGCGCGGACGCGGTGCAAGAGAGGTGTCAAAGGCTGCGTGGATACGGTGCAAGAGAGGAGAAGTGTCAGAGGCTGCGCGGACATGATGCAGGAGAGGAGTGGTGTCAGAGGCTGCGCGGACACTGTGCAGGAGAGGAGTGGTGTCAGAGGCTGCGCGGACACGGTGCAGGAGAGGAGAGGTGTCACAGGCTGTGCGGACACGGTGCAGGAGAGGTGTCAAAGGCTGCGCGGACACGGTGCAGGAGAGAAGAGGTGTCACAGGCTGCGTGGACACAGTGCAGGAGCAGAGAGGTGTCAGAGGCTGCGCGGACATGGTGCAAGAGAGGAGAGGTGTCAGAGGCTGCGCGGACACGGTGCAAGAGAGGAGAGGTGTCACAGGCTGTGCAGACACGGAGCAGGAGCAGAGAGGTGTCGGAGGCTGCGTGGAAACGGTGCAAGAGAGGAGTGGTGTCAGAAGCTGCTTGGACACGGTGCAGGAGAGCAGAAGTGTCAGAGGCTGCGCCTTCATGGTGCAGTAGAGGAGAGGTGTCAGAGGTTGCGCGGACACGGTGCAGGCGAGGAGAGGTGTCAGAGGCTGCGCGGACACGGTGCAGGAGAGGAGAAGTGTCAGAGGCTGCGCGGACACGGTGCAGGAGAGGAGTGGTGTCAGAGGC
>NW_028119868.1:0-110099 GCF_965119305.1 Pelophylax lessonae
TGATTTGAACGGGCTGCTATGCCCTCATTTTCCGCAGAAAAAAGGTGCATGCAGCATTTTTTTTAAATTCAGTGGCCTTGAAATCCATCCTGCTTTTGCACCATGCGACTAACCTGCAGTTCCTGCTCTGGCAAGCTTTCTGCATTTTTTGTAAACGTGGGCACGGCATTTAAAAACAGTTTGCGTGTGCAGCAAAGGCAGGTAAGTCGCATGGTGCAAAAGAAGGATGGATTTCATGGCCACTGCATTTTTTTAAATTCTGTATTTCAGTTGAAAACGCAGGCATAGCAGCTCAAGCCCATTCACATCAATGGGCTGCTATGCCTGTGCAAATGTGGGCCCCCAACCCGCATACATGTGAACCGCCAACCCGCATACAAGTGAACCACCAACCCGCATACATGTGAACCAGGCCTAAAGCGATAGTAAAGTAATTTATAAACAACACCTCCTTCAGGTTTAACCACTTCTTGACCACAAGGATTTGCCCTCTTAATGACCAGGCCATCGGATCGGAGCCGAGCGCCAGGACCAGTTATCACCAGTTAGGCCAGACACTGCTTGATGACCTATTTTAGGCCTGGTTCAGAGTCTGTACTGACTGACTATATAATAATGTGCATAAGTGAACCAAAGCCCCTAAATTCAGCAATGAAATTGAAGTGAGGTGGAAATTTAATAATTTAAATTTAATAATAGAATACCGTGATAATACCGTATACCGTGGCAAAACCTTAATCAATTAATCGCAGCATGAAAATCTGATACCGTCACAAGCCTAGTTGCAATAAAGAAAATCGATCGATTTCCCCATCAACACCGACTCCCACAGAGCCATTGTGTTCTCCTGGCGGGGAAGGATGCCGCACTGAGAGAACACAGTGATTTTTGCTAGCAGCTATAACAGCCACTAGCAATAATCACCTATAAACTCGGACAGGCTGGTTGTACCCAGGTTGATCGATCAACTAGGGTACATTCAGCCTGCCCATACATGGTTCCGATCTCGGCCGGTTCCTGCTAGTTACTTAGCTGTCCAGTTGGTTCTCTGACTTCTATACAATGGGAGTCACAGCCTCAGAGCAACAAGTGACATCAGAAAATCTTTGCATGTGTTTCTGGGTCAGTGGCTCAGAAAGTGCTAAAGCCCAAAAAAATGAATTTCTGTAAACAGGCTCCAAACAACTCTGTTTTGAGGTGGGGGGTGGGGGGGGTAAAAAAAATGCATACTACCAGATCGGTGGTCTTTAGGAGTTATGAATGCCATTATGTCAGTGGAAGGAATGGGGTCCTTGTGTTAATAGGAAAAGGTGGCCCAGCATTGGTGTTCTATGAGACTCAACTTGCAGACTTCATCCCCTGTGCTTTCCCTCATAGGGAGGTCACAACCAGGCCTATAAGCACCATTGGAAAGGAGTTCACACCACCTAAGGGTGTCTGAAATAATGCCAGGTGCTGGAACCATCTGCCTTCCACCCTCAGACTTTCTGAATACAGTAGCTTGCAATGAGAAAGCTCTGCATGTAGGGCCTTCTCACAGGGGCTGGTCTATGGAAACCACCTTGCCATAGTTTGGGGACCTTTGGCTTAAGCCTTGTTCCCACAGGCATTAGCTTGAGTAAGATCAGTATGAGCTGCAAACTTCTTCCCAACTTCTAGCAGCTTTATTGATGCATTTAAAGCACTCCAGTTTAGAGAGGTGATACACACATCACAGAGAGCTGACTGTCACATTAACCTCCCTGGGGGTATTCCCGAGTGTGGCTCGGGGTTAACTTTCAGTACCAAAAGCAGTAACCCCGAGCCACACTTGGGATTACCACAGAATGTTATTCACCTTCCCTGCGATCCCCCGCCGTCCCCCCTGCCATCCTCCCGGTCGTCCTCATACTCTCTCCCCGCTCTGTGCTCGGCCGATTGCTGGCACTTGCCTTCCGGTTCTCTTCCCTGCGAGCGTTGCGACGCAGGGGGGGATGGAACCGGCGGCAAATTCAAGTGTAAATACACCAAATGACATGATACAAAGCTGTGATCCTAACGGATTACACTGTATCATCCCATTTAACCACAGAATTTCACCGGGTGACTTTTCCAGTGCCCTGCCTGTGCTTTTCCAGTTCTTTGTACCTGGAAAATAGAGAACGACCATGGCGTCCAAAAAGTGCTTTTAGACGAACTGGAAAACAGCGACAGCGAAACGGAGTTACTTGAAGAACTAAGCGATAGCGATTTGTGGGAAAATTCGTCATCGGGTACGGAAAGTGACGACAGCGACGATTCTGATGTCTCTTCCTAGCACATAGCTTGTGGAATTTGGGAAGTATATCAAATGATTCTTCAGAATTTTCAACAGAGTTTTGCGCCAGAAAGAGACATCAGAATCGTCGCTGTCGTCACTTTCCGTACCTGATGACGAATTTTCCCATGAATCGCTATCGCTCTGTTCTTCAAGTAACTCAGTTTCGCTGTTGCTGTTTTCCAGTTCGTCTAAAAGTTCTTTTGCGCAAAAAGAAAAATTTTTGGATGCCATGGTCGTTCTCTATTTTCCAGGCACAAAGAACTGGAAAAGCACAGGCAGGGCACTGGAAAAGTCACCAGGTGAAATCCTGTGGTGAAATGGCATGATACAGTGTAATCCGTTAGGATCACAACTTTGTATCATTTCATTTAGTGTATTTACATTTTTGAATTTGCCGCCGGTTCCACACTCACAGGGAAGGGAACGGAAAGACAGGTGTCAGCATCGGCCGAGCACACAGCGGGAGGACAGTGGGAGGACAGCGGGGGGAGGACGACAGGGGAGGACAGCAGGGGATCGCAGGGGAAGGTGAGTTTTAAAATATAAAAGAACAGATTTGCATGCAAAACAATGTAGCGCTTTTAGCACAGTAATCTGTACATAATTAGACCGCCAGAGAGGTTAAACATGCTTCTAGTAGAATTGGGGGAGCTTCAGCACTTCTTGCTGTGTAGGAAAATGGTGGTTGCTTGCTGAAGCTTGCTAGCAGCTTGTTTAAATGACATTTTCATTAGGATTTAGGTTTGCCCTGCCCAAAGCTTGCTTAACCACTTGCCGACCGCCCATCGCATATATACTGCGGCAGGCTGGCTCAGCTGCGCCAATCGCCGTACCTGTACAGCGGTTTGCGGGAGCACTCCTGGGGGGAGAGCCCATGCCGCCGCCGGCACGCACCCACCCCTACTAGGCAGCAGGGATGCCGATCAACAGGGCCGGCGGCCGCGATTGCCGCTGTGCACCCGCGATGGCTCCCCGCTGATAGAGAACACCAGTCAGCTGTTGTAAAGACAGTAGACCGTTCTTCTCTCTGAAATTTTCACAGAGTGCCTGTGATTCTCCCATATAGGATCAAAGGTCTCTGAGTTTATTTCACAAGCCCATCCCCCATACAGTTAGAAAACACTCCCCTAGGCTCACACTTAACCCTTTGATCACCCCTGGGTTAACCCCTTCCCTGCCCTTGTCATTATTACAGTAACAGTGCATATTTTTAGCACTGATTACTGTAGTAATGTCACTGGTCCCCCCAAAAGTGTCAAAAATGACAGTTAGGGGTCCAATCTGTCCGCCGCAATGTCGCAGTCCCGCTAAAAATCGCAGATCACCGCCATTACTAGTAGAAAAAAAAATGACATAAATCTTTCCCCTAGTTTGTAGACGCAATAACTTTTGCGCAAAGCAATCAAAATGCACTTATTGGGATTTTTTTTTTTACCAAGAATATGTAACAGAATACAAATTGGCCTAAAATGATGAAAAAAATTGATGTTTTATTCTTTTTTTGGAAATGTTATATAGAAGAAAATGAAAAATATTGTTTTTTTTTTTTTGTAAGTGCCGGTTCACATTTGTGCGATCACCGAGATCGCATGTAATTCGGAGCGCACTGCTCCTAAAATTACATGCCATCTCTGTGCGGTACAGTTTGTATGGCTGAATTTGCACCGCAATCGCACCTAACGCACCTGCGATCCGATTCTGTGCGAACTTTCAGATTGCACTGCGATATGCAATCTGATCTGGGGGTGTTGTTAACTGTTAATTGACACCCCCAGCCTGTCGCATATGGCAGTGTGAACTGCCAGGGGTGCGGATGCGATGCAGGAACACGCTGTATATTCCCAGCGTTCCCACATCGCAGAAATGTGAACCGGCACTTAAAGGCTTTTAAAGCATTGCCTATGGACAATTTTAGGTAGCGCAGTTTGTCACCATTTCACAAGCATGCACATGACAAGTTTGGTATCTATTTACCTGATGCAACATTATCTATTATATTTTAGCAAAAAAAACCAAAATGTGTATTAAAAAAAAAAAAATCAGTCCTCTGTCTGATCAGCTGTCTTGTAGGGCAGAGGAGGGATCGACGATCTAACAGACCCTTGATTTCTCCACGAGGAGTGCCTGTCACCGGCCAAAGCTATCACAGTGGGTCTTGTTCACCCCTTGTAATAGCAATAAAGTTGAATGAAAAAATATATTTTAACCACTTCCATACCAGGCCATTTCTGGCACTCCGCTCCTACATGTAAAATTCATCATTTTTTTGCTAGAAAATTACTTGTAACCCGCAAACATTATATATTTTTTTTTTTAGCAGAGACCCTAGGGAATAAAATGGTGGTCATTGCAACTTTTTATGTCACACGACACGGTATTTGCACAGAAATTTTTCAGATGCGCTCTTATGGGAAAAAACAAACTTTCATAAATAAAAAAAAAAAAACCACTACAGTTAGCCCAATTTTGTTGTATAATGTGAAAGATTATGTTATGTCGAGTAAATAGATACCTAACATGTCAGGCTTTAAAATTGCGCACACTTGTGGAATGACGCCAAACCTTGGTACCTAAAAATCTCTATAGGCAATGCTTTAAAAAAGTTTACAGGTTACCAGTTTAGAGTTACAGGGGAGGTCTTGTGCTAGAATTGTTGCTCTTAGTCTAACGTTTGCGGCAATACCTCACATGTATGGATTGAACGCCATTTACATATTACATATGTGGCCATGACGAACTTTACGTTCTCTTATGCATGTGAGCAGGCGGGGATAAGGGCACTTTAATTTTTTAATTTTTTTTTTATATTTTATTTTTTTTATCACTTTTATTCCTATTACAAGGACTGTAAACATCCCTTGTAATAGGAATAGTGCATGACAGGTTCTCTTTATGGAGAGATCTGGGGTCAATAAGACCTCAGATTCCTCCTACAGGCTGGAAAGCCTGAAATAAAAAAAAAAAAAAAACGATCTCGGCTATCCAACCGAGGTCACAGCAGTATTAACAACTGACAGGCCAGGCGTGACGTCATCACCTCATGCCCTGGCCTTCAAAAGTCAAAGAGACTGCAGGGGACCATCTGGTCCTCAGCAGTCTCTATGGTGTACTTCCGCCGGCGGCCGATTCCTTCCCCGGCAAGCCGATGGCACGGGAGAGTCAGTAGAAGCACCGGAGGGTGGCGGAAGGGGGAGATGTCCTCTCCCGCCTCCTATAAGAACAATCAAACAACTGAACAGCCACTATGATTGTTCTTATGGTGAAGGGAATCGCAGGCTGAAAAAAATATTATCTGAATGATGCCTGCATCGGCACCCATCATTCAGATATCCCCACCTAAACCCCTGGATGTCATATGACGCCCAGCGGTAAGGAAGTGGTTAAAAGAGTGTAACAAAAAAAAAATGTGAATAAAAAAATTATTATTAAAAATGAACAATTTAAATGACTCCCGCCTGCCCCCATGATCATGCCAAATGCAATTGTGTGCTTAGGTCTGGCATGCATATGTAAAGAATGATTGCATCACACATGTAAGGTATCGCTATGAACCTCATAGTGAGAGAAAACATTCTAGTGCCAGAGCCCACGGATAACCTATAAAGGCTTTTAAAGTGTTGCCAATGGACAATCTCAGGTACCGCAGTTGTTGCCATTTCACAGGAGTGCGCAATTTTCAGTCTTGGTGTTGGTGACGTATTACCGGACACAGCGCCATCTTTTATATTTTACCAGAAAAACTGGGTCTAATTTTGTGCACTAAGTTTGAGTGTAGTTTTCAAGAAAATATACAGTATGATGTATTATAGCATAACCCAATGGTGAAGAATTATATGGAGCTGCGTCTGTCAATGGATGATAGAGAAATATATATATAAAATGTTTGGGGGTTCTAGGTAATTTTCTAGCAAAAGATACTGGCTTTAACTTGTAAGCAACAAGTGTCAAAAAAAGGCTTAGGAATGAAAGGGTTAAAATGCCCAGAGGTGGGGCATAGCTTAAGATCACATGACCACCGTAGTTGGCTGTCATGTCATCCAAACATCCGTTGTCTGCAAAGCGATATTGACTGCAATTCACACAAATATGCGGCCTCTCTGCGCTAAGGCCCAGGGGCCGAGAGGCCGCTAAATTTTACACAAGAAAAAAAAAACCTATAGAGAAACTGTATATCACAAAGAATGCACTTTTCACCACAGGTACATTACCGGAGATACAAAGAGAATGCTGGTGCATTTAGTAAAAAAAGAAAAAGGACATAAGCACTCTTTAGACCGTAGCAACTTGGTTTCCAGGCCTCTGGCCTGATGTGGGTCTGCCATTAGTAGCGGAATCCTCTCCAGCCCATGTGAGCTGAGTCCCTGGGTGTGACAACTGAAGCAGCGACAACTCCAGCATCTTTGTTTTTGGGTTTTTATTATAAATTAAAGGGGATGAGAGAAGGGAATGAGTGGGATACTCCTTTAGGCTCAAACTAATTACAATTGGGACTTTGATCCTGAAAATGCCTGTTGGCGCCTCCTTGACGCCAGCCGGCGCCAGCCAACGCTCACTGACTCTGAGAACACTCTGTATAGCAGAAGAAGTGTTGAATCCCCGACTTATAGTCCAGTAGATCCAAGACTGAGAACCATAGAACTCCTGATACTGTTGTGCAGTAAAAGTCACTGAATACTTTCCCCCGCCTGGCACAGCTTGAGGTAGTATATTGTAGAACTCTGTATAACTGTCACTGTAACTGGCACACACTGTACAATTCAGGGCCCAAACTGCAGGTGCCCCCTTTGACCTTGAACTCTTCAGGGTCCACTGACTATGTACCCCCTTTGCAAAATCAGGGTCCTCTACCTAGGTACCCCCTTTACAGCTAGCTGACACTGGATCCCAGAACCTCTCCCGGAGTGGTCCCCTCTGACTCTAGGCAGACCCCCAGGGACAATCCGCAGTACTCACAACATGTGTAGGCTTTCCTGGGACTGGACCCCCCCCCCCTCTCTCTCTCCGTAGGTTCTCGGCACACCGGATCCCCTCAGCTCAACTCAGCACTCTCTGGATACTCGGGCGACAACCCGCGACATCCTCCTTCCTCAGACAGGAGGAGAGACAGCCGCACTCTCCTTTCTGGGACTCTGCTCCCCCCAAAGACACCCTGTCATGCACTTCCCCTAAACTTATACCCACTCCCAGAATCATTCACAGCCTAATCTGCCTTCTGGGGTAGTTACAAGCTGGGATGTGTCCCCTGATTGGGCTTCCCACACTGCCCTATGAGAAGCCTCTAACAGAAGCCAGTGGGGATACTTCCCCTTCAGCAGGCACATCTGGAAGCCCTGACACCCTACCTAACAAATCACAGCCCTGCTGTTAGGCAGACAAGGCCCACTATATACTTACCTAGCACCTACCTGTAGGGTGCTACAAGACAAATAGAGGGTGTGTACCAAATTAATGTAATCACCTGTAAAGGCGGGCACGTAGGCGTAAACACAATACTTTAATTGCTCTAAAAAATACAATATAGAAACATAATCAAGTATATAAAGAGCCTCTGCCAATATCTTGAATGGCACGAGTATCAATTCTGCCATCTATGTAGTCATAACTATGTAGTAAGTTATAAAGTGGCAGATGCAAATATGTAAAATCAGCATTTTTTGCTAGAAAATTACTTAGAACCCCAAAACATTTTTTTTAAAGCAGGGGCATGAGAGGATTAAATTGTGGGTGTTGCAGTTTTTTTATATCACACGGTATTTGCGCAGCTGTTTTTCAATTGCTAATCTATTTGGAGGGCAATAATGCATTTTAATGCACAAAAACACCGTAGAATACCTAATGGTTTGGTCAAATATAAATGATGTTAAGCCACGTAAATAGACACCTAACATGTCAAGCTTTAAAATTGAGCAAACAAATGGAACGACACAATAAATTATCCATAGACGATGCTTTAAAAGCCTTTACAGTTTACCAGTTTAGTGTTACACAGGACACTTAGCGCTATAATCATTGCATATAATATTCTTGCTACAACGTTTGAGGCAATAACTCATGTGTGATGTGCGGTGGGAACGCCATTGATATATGTGTGTGTGTGACCTACATATGCATTTGCCTTTGCACATGACCGGGGGGGGCAGGGGGGATTTCCATTTTTTTTTTATTTTAATAATTTTTTTTACAATTTTTTTGTTTACTTTTATGGCTACTCAGAAGGGATGAACAATATCCCTTGTGATAGCTGGAGCAGTGCCAGGTCCTCTTTATAGAGATCTGGGGATGTTCCGATCTTCAATCATCCCTATGGTTAGCTGGCGGAACTGCTGGATTCAGTCCAGGGCTCCCCAGTGGAACAGGAGAATCCACATTGCCCCTTCCGCTGCCAGTAAACGCGATCCAGCGGCTAATTAGCTATCACTAAATTAGCCACTAGGATCACTTTTACATTAAAGAGCATTGCTGGTTAAAAAAATAGATACTGGAATGTTGCCTGTAGCTGCAGGTCCTATCCCGGTATAACCACTTCAATCTGGCTACGTACGGGTACATCACAGTGGCTGAAGTAGTTAAATTATCTCCTATTTTCAGGTTTACCTATGAGACAGCCACCTATCACACTTGAAATCTGTTAAAAATGAGACACTTGCACTAGTCATTTAAGGTTTATAATTCTGATAGAAAAGGCTATATGACAGAAATGCTGAAATCTATCCATTATTATTACAGGCATGGATTCACCAATTGCCCATCGCACACGGTCAAGAACTGCTCTACGACAACAACGGGAGAACGCCAGGTCCAACAGGAGTCGATCTCCAAGGGAGCGCATCATTGCTGAGGACCAGCCAGCACCAGCCAGACCACCGGCCAGGGAGTATCAAGAGCTGCCCACATGTGCAATCTGCTTGAGTGAAATGGAAGCAGGAGAGGACACTACAACCCTACCCTGCTCCCATGTATTTCATTCAAGCTGCATTGGAACATGGAGGGAGCAACGCAATTCATGTCCCCTTTGCAGAGCAGTGATTGATGTTCTTCCACAGGATGGACCCAGAAGGGTGTACCGGAGGGTCGATTACATGCCCCGTGGAGAAGACGTCGACAACTTTCTTTTTCACTTTGAATATGATGAATTTGGAAATCCAGGTTTTATTTTTTACTTTGACCCTCGAAATCCAAATGTGGTCTTCTATCTCTAACATCTTTTCTGTTTATTTAGATCCCTGAAATCAGAGGACATCTGGTGAGTTATTAAGAAACAGGAAGACAGGACCACCTACTTCCCTGCCTTTACAGGTCTGTGCTGTGGTATTGTAACAATCCTACAGACTCACCTGAGTCAGAGGACTGCTGGCCGGAGGTAGGAGTGGAGCCCAGTGGCAAGGACCGCAGCCTGGTAGTAGGTGCAGGAAATCTGGCAGAGGCGTGGTCAGACAATCCGGGTTGGCTACGGTGGTAGCTGTACTGGATACCGGATGGACACCAGGTAGTACTTTAATTAGATAAATATAGTGTTGCGCAAATAAAAAATTATTAAATTAATTAATTTTGTGCTTAACCACTTTACCACCGGAGGTTTTTGCTTTCTTACGTACAGGCCACTTTTTGCGATTCGGCGCTGTGCAAATTTAACTGACAATTGCGCGGTCGTGCGACACCGTACCCAAACGAAATTTACGTCCTTTTTTTCCCACAAACAGAGCTTTCTTTTGGTGGTATTTGATTTTTACTTTTTGCGCTATAAACAAAAAAAGAACGTTTATTTTGAAAAAATAACAATATTTTTAACATTTTTTTATATGAAATTCCACCCAAAAAAAATGTAAAAATCAAATTTTTTTTTAATTTTTGGCCAATTTGTTTTCTGCTACCTATGTTTGGTAAAAAAAATCACAATAAGCGTATTTTGATTGGTTTGCGCAAAAGTTGTTGCGTTTACTAACTAAGGGAAAGATTTCTGTCATTTTTGGTGTTTTTTTTTTAACGAGTAATGGCGGCGATCTGCGATTTTTTTGCGGGACTGCGACATTGCGGTGGACAGATCGGACCCTTGACTGACATTTTTGACACTTTTTGGGTTACCAGTGACATTACTGCAGTAATCAGTGCTATACATATACACTGTTACTGTAAAAATGACACTGGCAGGGAAGGGGTTAATTTTATTGGAGAGGGAGGGGTTAATGTATGCCTGGTGCTTACTGACGTGTGTGGGGGGAGGTGACTGAGTGAGTCAGGGACAGATCGGATATTCAGCTATGCTGAACACTGCGATCTGTCACTCCCTGTCACTGTCTCCAAACTAGATTCCCCGACGATCGGGGAAGAGCAGCGGCGTTTGCCGCCGCTCCTCCCCTGGCCCAACTCCCGCTGTGAATGAAAACAGCGGGAGCGGGCCCACAGGGGGAGGAGTCCAGCGACGTAGTACTACGTCGCTGGACGATAACGAACCACTTTGCCGCAGTACGGTCAACGTGACCGGTCGGCAAGTGCTTAATTAAAAATCCAAAATATTCATAATGATGAAGTGACATAATATTAAAGTGCCAGTAGTGCTAATAAAGAAGTAAAATATAATATATAATATAATATTCATAGAAAAGAGAAAATATATAGATATAAAAGTCCAGTGTGCAAAGATCAAAAAAGCCAATAAATAAAGTCCAAATATGGACACATATGAATATTTTAGATTTTTAATTATTTAAGCACAAAATTAATTAATTTAATACACAAATATATAGGAGAATAAACCTATGTGCTACCACTAGAAAAAAGAGCGGGGATAAGGAGGGGGCTGATAGCAAAATGGAGCACCCGGACTCCGCAGCTAATTCCTTAGTGTCACCACATACAAAGTAAGTCAAAGAGAAAAGGAAGAATCAGCGCAAGATGTCCCTACTGGATGAACCATAAATATAAGAGTAAAACTAATAGAAAGATAAATACTTCTTAAAATCTTCTATAATCCTAAAAATGTAAATGATGTGCAGCCGTAAAAAATCAAGTGCTTATTTGTGAAATAAAAGTTGATGATAAAAATACTTTTAAAATGATATACAAAAGTGCTCCTATAGATAAATAATTAAGATAAAAAAGAAAACGTCTTAATGAGATATTAGATGAAGTGATGTGAAAAACGCAAGTGAGTGCCCTCTGAAGAGTGAACCCCTACAACCAAGCAGACATTATCAACTTTATTTCATATACCCGTTGTACAGCCTGCTTGGTTGTTGGGATTCACGCTTCAGAGGGCACTTACCCGATTTTCATTTATCATCTATTATCTAATTAAGATTTTTCACTTTCACATACCCATTGTGCAACCTTTTGGTTGTAGGGGTTCACTCTCCTTTACTTTGTTTTAATTAATTTAATAATTTTTTATTTGCGCAACACTATATATTTATTTCAAATAAGCACACTATTATGAGAAGTGGAGCGTCTGCGGCAAATAACTGATTGATTTAGAGCCTCAGGGTCGCTCGCAGGATTTATTCCTAGTACTTTGATGAGGACACAGGTTCACCTGAAGTGCGGAAACTAAGTGCTAGCTGGTTTTCACTAGAGCCCCTGATGGTGGGGATAGACTGCGCTGCAAGCTAACACCAGGTCGCGGTCCCCAGGATCACCCAGCCAGGCAGAGTGCAGGTTCGGTCCGGAGGTGGAGGAGCAGACAAGGGATAACCAGAGAGAAGTCAGACGGGCCAAAGGTCGGGGGGGCAGCAGTAAGCGTGGTCAGACAATAGGGATCGGAAGGGTTCAGTAGGTAGGGACAAAGCAGAAGAGTAGTCAGTAGTCAATTCCTGGTCAGCAGTGGATTTCTGGTAATAGGCAAGAGCAGCAGGTGAGGAGAAGCTTGATCAAGGCTCAGGAGCTCAATAATCAGCAAGCTGGAGTGCAAGGGGCTGGACTTATATAGGGAAGTACCAGGTGTGGGGAATCAAGGGTGATGAGCAAGGCTTGGCAAGACTAGGGTGGAATAATAGGCTTCAGGGAGGAATGTGCAGAGAGGACTGTAGCCTAGTAAGCAGGGCTACTGCATGGGATGTGGCTGGTCACGGGTTCGAATCCCGACAGGTATACTGAAGTTTACAATAAATATCTACATTCCTGCAAATATCAGGGCCGATGAGAGAGAACTGCGAGCCTGGTACGGCCACAGAGAGAGAGAGAGCTGTAAGCCCGGCGGGGCTGCAGACAGAAAGAGAGCTGTGAGCCGAAGAGGCAAAAGAGACAGAGAGAGAGCTGTGAGCCCGGCGAGGCGACAGAGAGAGAGATGTGAGCCCGGTGAGGCCAAAGAGACAGAGAGAGAGAGCCGTGAGCCCGGTGAGGCCAAAGAGACAAAGAGAGAGCTATGAGCCTGGTGAGGCCAAAGAGACAGAGAGAACCGTGAGCCCGGTGAGGCCAAAGAGACAGAGAGAGAGAGCCGTGAGCCCGGTGAGGCCAAAGAGACAGAGAGAGTGCTGTGAGCCCGGTGAGGCCAAAGAGACAGAGAGAGAACTCTGAGCCCGGTGAGGCCAGAGAGAGAGCCATGAGCCCGGTGAGGCAAAAGAGACAGAGAGCCGTGAGCCCGGTGAGGCCAAAGAGACAGAGAGAGAGCTGTGAGGCTAAAGAGACAGAGAGAGAGCCGTGGGCCCGGTGAGGCCAAAGAGACAGAGAGACAGAGAGAGAGAGAGAGCCGTGAGCCTGGTGAGGCCAAAGAGACAGAGAGAGAGAGAGAGCTGTAAGCCCGGCTGGGCTGCAGACAGAAAGAGAGAGCTGTGAGCCTGGCGAGGCAAAAGAGACAGAGAGAGAGCTATGAGCCTGGTGAGGCCAAAGAAACAGAGAGAGAGTTGCAAGCCCGTCAGGGCCGCACAGAGAGAGGGATTATGGCAGGGTGGAGGGGATTAGCTTATTGTAAAGTAGTGTAGTGTAGAGTAGTATAGTGTAGTGTAGGTCTGGCCAGAGAGGGATTACTTTGACGCAGTTGGCCAGCTTAAACATGTATTGCAATGCATTACAATTCATGTGAACTAAAAATCCCTGTTTTTATGTAAAGTTTTCTAGAAGGGTGTATAGCAGTGTGGAGAGGGTTCATTCAGTATTTTAAGCACCTTTAGCGAGAACTTGCTTTCACCTTAGAAAAATAAAAAAAGGGAGACCTTTACCAATGCCGCATCCTAGTAGAGTGTATACTAACAAAATTAACAAGACATAGTCCTGCTATGATGGACTTTATTGGCACTAACATGAGACAGACAATGTATAAAGAATTGTCTTTATTTAAACATGTCAAAAATCACAATACACACCCAAAAGGGGCAAGTATTAAAATACATGTCAGACTTGATTTATTTAGGAAATATCACCATGAACACCTATACACCTATAATTGCTGGTCAACCAGCTGGTGACCAGCAATTAGGATAATATCTGCGTCAATTGCTACAAATGTCATAGTGATATTTCCTATAATATCACTCATGTGTGACATGTATTTTAATAGTTGCCCCTTTTGGGCGTGTATTGTGATTTTTTACATGTTTAACCACTTGCCTACAATGCACTTTCACCCCCTTCCTGCCCAGACCGATTTTCAGCTTTCAGCGCTCTCACACTTTGAATGACAATTACTCAGTCATGCAACACTGTACCCATAAAAAATTAGTGTCCTTTTCTTCACACAAATAGAGCTTTCTTTTGATGGTATTTAATCACTACTGGATTTTTTTTGTGCTATAAATAAAAAAAGACTGAAAATATTGTGAAAAAACGCATTTTTCTTTGTTTCTGTCATAAAATTTAGCAAATTAGTAATTTTTCTTCACAAATTTTGGCCAAAATTTATACTGCTACTTATCTTTGGTAAAAATAACCCAAATGAGTGTATATTATTTGGTCTTTGTAAAGTTATAGAGTCCACAAGCTATGGTGCTATTCATTGAAAATTGATCACACTTGATCACACCTGATGTACTGAAGGCCTATCTCATTTCTTGAGACACTAAAAAGTCAGGAAAGTATAAATACCCCCCAAATGACCCCTTTTTGGAAAGTAGACATTCCAAGGTATTTAATAAGGGGCATGGTGAGTTTTTTGAAGTTGTAATTTTTTCCCACAATTCTTTGCAAAATTAAGATTTTTTTTTTTTTTACAAATTGACGTATTAACAGGTTATTTCTCTCACACAGCATATGTATACTTGGAACTACACCCCAAAACACATTCTACTACTCCTCCTGAGTATGGCGATTCCACATGTGTGAGACTTTTTCACAGCCTGCCCACATACAGAGGCCTAACATCCAAGTAGAACCGTCCGGCATTCTAGGAGCATAAATTACACATATAATTTCCTGACAACCTATCGCACTTTTGAAGGCCCTGGAGCACCAGGGCAATGGAAACCCCCATAAAATGACCCCATTTTGGAAAGCAAACACCCCAACGTATAATTTTTGAGGCATAATGAGTCTTTTGAACGTGTCATTTTTTCCACAAGTTTTTGGAAACTGTGGAAAGAAAATGAAAATGCATTTTTTTTTTACACAGAGTTGTTCATTTATGAAATATTTCCAACACATAGCATGTGCATATCAAAAATTGCACCACAAAATACATTCTGCTATTCCTCCTGAGCATGGCGATACCACATGTGTAACGCTTTGACATAGCCTAACCACATACAGAGGCCTAACATCAAGTAGCAATTTACACAAAGTTGTCCATTTATCCACTTTTAAGACTGGGCCTATTTTTGACACTTGGTGTTTACAAGCTAAAATCATTTTTTTTTCTAGAAAACTACTTAGAACCCCCAAACGTTCTATATTTTTTTTTAGCAGAGACCCTAGAGAATAAAATGGAGATTGTTGCAATATTTTGTATCACACCATATTTGCGCAGCAGTCTTCCAAATGCAATTTTTTTGAAAAATATTCACTTTTTTTATTTAAAATATAAGAAAACAGTAAATTTGGCCCAATTTTTTTTCCAAAATGTGAAAGATAATGTTACGCCGAGTAATTAGATACCCAACATGTCATGCTTCAAAATTGCGCACGCTCACGGAATGGCGCCAAACATTGGTACTTAAAAATCCCCATAGGCAACACTTTAAAAATCTGTTCAGGTTACTAGCTTAGAGTTACAGAGGAGGTCTAGGGCTCAAATTATTGCTCTCGCTCTAACGATCGCGGCGATACTTCACATGTGTGGTTTGAACACCGTTTACATATGTGGGCGGGGCTTGCGTATGCATTCGCTTCTGCGCGCGAGCTAACGGGGACAGGGTGCTTTCATTTTTTTTTTTCCTATTTATTTTATTTATTATTTTTTTATTTTACACAGATTTAAAAAAAAAATGTTTGGATCATTTTTATTCCTATTACATGGAATGTAAACATCCCTTGTAATAGAAATAGGCATGACAGGTCCTCTTTATTGAGAGATCTGAGGTCAAAAAGACCTCACAACTACACTAAAAAAGAAAAAAAAAATTGTTGAAAAAAAAAAAGCGGCCCTTTAAACCGGTTGCTAGGCAACGACTTTTGACGTAGCTCCGGTCCTCCAAGACCATAGAGTCGAGTGAGGGCCATCTTGCCTTCACTCGAATTCCTGTCTCTGAGGATCCGGGACCGGATAGTTTTCCCCGCTGCCGGCAGGTCCGGTAAGCTGGGAAAACGTCTCAGATGTGGCGGGAGGGGGGGCGGGGGACCTCTTCCCCTGCACCGTAAGGATAATTCCGCGGCGAATCCGCCACTGGGACCACCCTTATCTGAAAGCCAACCGCCCGCTGTTTAAAAAAATACCGGGGTTATGGCAGCTATCTGCTGCCATAACCCCAGTATTTCGCTTTTAATGACCGACGTATATAGTCGTTAGGCGGTCAGTAAGTGGTTGCATGTATATAGCATAAATTGCACCCCAAAATAAATTGTATAAAGGAAAGTGTACAGGAATAGTCCGAGTCCATCTCCGGTCCGCTACTATTAGCGATTTCAAATTCCGAATCGGGGATCGGAATTGGATTCGGATACTGATGAGAGCTCCCCGATGCTCTCATCAGTAATGGAGAGGACCTGAAGGGCCTCCTCGCTGCTGTACATCCTTTTTGACATGCTGGTTGTGATGGGCTGTGCGGCGGGTGACGGTTGACTGCGGATGATCACTGATGGGTGGCAGGTGACTGATGGGTTGACAGGTGACGGTCACTGATGGGTTGACAGATGACGATGACTGTTGGGTTGACAGGTGACGATGACTGATGGGGTGACAGGTGACGATGACTAATGGGGTGACAAATGACGATGACTGATGGGGTGACAGGTGATGATGACTGATGGGGTGACAGATGACGATGACTGATGGGGTGACAGGCGACGATGATTGATGGGTTGACAGATGACGATCACTGATGTGGTGACAGGTGATGATTATTGATGGGGTGAGAGATGACGATGACTGATGGGGTGACAGGTGACGATGACTGATGGGGTGACAGATGACGATGACTGATGGGGTTACAGGTGATGATGACTGATGGGGTGACAGATGATGATGACTGATGGGGTGACAGGCGACGATGATTGATGGGTTGACAGATGACGATCACTGATGTGGTGACAGGTGATGATTATTGATGGGGTGAGAGATGACGATCACTGATGGGGTGACAGGTGACGATGATTGATGGGGTGACAGACGACGATCACTGATGGGATGACAAGTGACGATGATTACATAGTTACATAGTTAGTGAGGTTGAAAAAAGACATCAGTCCATCCAGTTCAACCTATGATGTGTGTGTGTGTCCGCTTTTAACCGTACATTGTATACCCCTGTATGTTGTGGTCTTTAAGGTGTCCATCTAATAGTTTTTTGAAACGATCAATGCTCCCTGCTGATACGACTGCTTGTGGAAGAGAATTCCACATCCTTACCGCTCTTATAGTGAAGAACCCCTTACGCACTTTAAGGTTAAACCGCCTTTCCTCTAGTTTTAGTGAGTGGCCACGTGTCTTATTGTATCCCCTTTCTCTGAATAGTTTGTTCCTTATGCTAGGGTCGCCAGTACAGTATTTGTACATTGATATCATATCCCCCCTCAATCGTCTCTTCTCCAGAGAGAATAAGTTCAGTGCTTGTAGTCTTTCCTCATAGCTGATGTCCTCCATTCCCCTAATTATTTTTGTTGCCCTTCTCTGGACTTTCTCCAGTTCCAGCACATCCTTCCTTAGGACCGGTGCCCAGAACTGGACAGCATACTCCAGATGTGGCCGGACCAGAGTCTTGTAGAGTGGGAGAATAATCTCTTTATTTCTGGAGTGAATCCCCTTTTTTATACATGCCAGTATTCTGTTGGCTTTGCTTGCAGCGGCTTGGCATTGCATGCCACTACCAAGCTTGTTGTCTACCAGTACCCCCAAGTCCTTTTCCATCCTAGACTCACCCAGAGGTTCCCCCCCTAGTGAGTAGCTTGCTTTCTGGTTTCTGGCCCCCAAGTGAATTACTTTACATTTTTCAACATTAAATCTCATCTGCCATGTAGTTGCCCACCCCGTTATTTTGTTCAGGTCCGCTTGTAAGGTTTCCACATCCTGCATAGAAGATATTGGCATGCTTAGTTTAGTATTGTCCGCAAATACTGAGATTGTACTAGATATCCCCTCCTCTAGATCATTTATGAATAAATTAAACAGGATTGGTCCCAGGACAGAACCCTGGGGGACCCCACTTTCCACCCCCGCCCAATCCGAGTACTCCCCATTAATCGCCACCCTCTGTACTCTCCCCTGGAGCCAGTTCTCTATCCAGGTACTCACCTTATAGTCCATACCTACCTTCCTTAGTTTGTACAGTAAGCGTTTGTGGGGAACGGTGTCAAAGGCCTTTGCAAAGTCCAGATACACCACATCCACAGGCTTTCCTTTATCTAGGTGGCAGCTCACTTCATCGTAGAAGGTTAATAGATTGGTTTGGCACGAACGATTTTTCATGAATCCATGCTGATTACTACTAATAATATCATTTTCATTACTAAAGTCTTGTATGTGGTCCCTTAACATCCCCTCCAAAATGTTGCATACTACTGAAGTTAGGCTGACCGGCCTATAGTTACCCGGGATATATCTCGGCCCCTTTTTAAATATTGGTACCACGTTGGCTTTTTTCCAATCAGCTGGCACCATACCCGTCTGTAAACTATCCTTAAAGATCAAGAATAATGGTCTGGCAATCACCTGGCTGAGCTCATTAAGAACCCTCGGGTGCAAGCCATCCGGTCCCGGGGATTTATTTATGTTAAGTTTCTCTAGTTTAGCTCTAAGTCTATCTTCTGTTAGCCATGGCGGCACTTCCTGGGGTGTATTATTTAGTTTGGCCTTACAAGCTGGGTTAGTGTAGCCCCCCCGATTCCTTTGTGAAGACTGAAGAGAAGAAATTATTTAACACTTCCGCCTTTTCTCTGTCCTCAGTGGCCATATTTCCTTTATCATCTTTTATGGGGCCAATGTGTTCTGGCCTCGCTTTCCTACTGTTTATATACTTAAAGAACTTCTTGGGGTTCTTTTTACTCTCCTCCGCTATATGTCTCTCGTGTTCTATTTTAGCCGCCCTGATTTCGTTTTTACATTTCTTATTACACTCTTTGTAATGCTTAAATGCTGCCAATGACCCCTCAGTCTTGTATTTTTTGAAGGCCTTTTCTTTAGCACTAATATACATTTTTATGTTGGAGTTTAGCCACCCAGGGTTTAGTTTTGCTCTTTTAAATTTATTTCCCTTTGGAATGCACTGGCCAAACCCCCTGTTAAGTATGCTCTTGAAGCACTCCCATTTTTCCTCCGTGTTCTTTGTTCCCAGGGTTCTATCCCATTAGATATTTTCTAGCAGAGAGCGCAGTTTAGGGAAATTGGCTCTTTTGAAATTCAGTGTCCTTATATTACCCTTGTGTTTCCTATAACTGTAATTAATACTGAAACCAATTGACCTATGGTCACTGTTTCCTAAGTTGTCCCGTATTTCTATATCCGTGAGCAGGTCTGTATTGTTGGTAATCAGTAGGTCAAGTACCGCATTGTTTCTTGTCAGTGCATTCACCATCTGACCCATGAAATTGTCCTGCAAAACATTTAGGAACTGCCTAGCCTTGGCTGAGTGCGCGGTTCCTTCTGCCCAGTCTATATCTGGATAATTAAAGTCCCCCATTATAATGACATTTCCCATCCTTGCTGCCAATCCTATCTGCAACATGAGGTCCGCCTCACCCTCCTCCCTCTGGTTGGGGGGCCTATAGCATACGCCCAATATTACCTTCCCCACCGTGCCTTCCCTCTGAAGCTCTACCCATAGGGATTCTGCCTCGTCCTTAGCTCCATTATTAATATCATCCCTCATATTTACCTGTATACTGTTCTTAATATACAGACATACCCCTCCCCCTTTTTTACCTTCTCTATCTCTGCGATAAAGGGAATACCCCTGAATGGTCGCCATCCAGTCATGAGAGCTGTCAAACCAAGTCTCAGTTATCCCCACAAAAGTCCTCCTCAAACATCAGCAGCTCCAGCTCTCCCATCTTGTTGGCCAGGCTTCTGGCATTGGTATACAAACCTCTTAATTTTGATCGGTTACATATATCCTCATTTGTTGTTATTAGGCTGCTCTCTTGATTTTTCCCCATACCCACCCTGGGTATAGGAGCTCCGAACACCCTACCGTTAATGCCCCCATTTCTGCCCTCTGAAACTTGCTTTCCACTGGCTAATTCTACATCTGTACCCTCCCCCCCGTCACCTAGTTTAAAAGCCCCTCTAACTTTTTGGCCATCCTCGCACCCAGTACGGCTGCACCCTCCCCATTTAGGTGCAATCCGTCCCTACCAAAGAGCCGGTGGCCGACTGAGAAGCCGGCCCAGTTCTCCAGGAACCCGAAACCCTCCTTACTACACCAGCTCCTCAGCCACTCGTTAACTTCCCTAATCTCCCGCTGCCTCTCCGGTGTGGCTCGAGGTACAGGTAGTATCTCGGAAAATACTACCTTGGAGGTCCTAGTCCTCAACTTAGCGCCTAAGTCCCTGAAATCGTTTAGGACTCTCCATCTTCCTCTGCCTATGTCATTGGTACCCACGTGTACCATGACAGCTGGGTCTTCCCCAGCCCCACCCAATAATCTGTTATTGATGGGGTGACAGATGACAATCACTGATGGGGTGACAAGTGACGATGACTGATGGGGTGACAGGTGACGATGACTGATGGGGTGACAGGTGACGGTGATTGATGGGGTGGCAGGCGATGGTCACCGATGGGTGACAGATGACGGGCGATGGTGCACGGCGGTACTGATGGCAGTCTCTGGTGACAGGTGAACTTTAGGCTACGTTCACATGTGAGCCGTAAATCATTGCAAATCGCGGGGCGCCTGTGCGTTGCCCATGATTTGCAATAGCACCCCAAACGCTGTGCGATGTTGCCGCGATTTCCGCCTGCCAAATCGCGGTAACATCGTGCAAACAACGCATGACGCCCCAAAGAAGCTCTTGTACCTTTTTTGGGCGTCATGCTATGTTTGCGGATGTTACCGAGATTCCGCAGGCGGAAATCACGGCAACATCGCACAGCGTTTGGGGTACTATTGCAAATAACGGCAACGCACAGGCGTCCCGCGATTTGCAATGATTTCCGAATTGCGGGGAAAATCGCAGTGATTCTGCCCGCAATCGCTACGCTCACATGTGAACATAGCCTTGTGGGTGGCAATTTCTGGGCACTGATGAGGTGACTGTTGGCTGACAGGTGTAATTGGGGGGGGGGGGTGCTGAGGACTGTGTGGGGACCTTTATTAGTGTGCTTTTACTTTTACAGGTGTACAGAGCAGTAACTCACTGTTTCTGGCTCTGCTCTCCTCACACTGGAAACTGTGTGAGGGGAGAAGAGCTAGTAACAGTGAGTTACTGCTCTGTGTTTACATTTTGTGATCGGCTGTGAATGGATTCACAGCCGATCACATAGTAAACAGCCACTGTCAGTGACTAGCTGTGTTCCTAGGGAACACAGAGCCACCGACATGACCGCGCTCCCGATCGCGCATGCGCTGTCATCTTCTGGGCTTTACTATTGTGATCGGCTGTGTGATTAGATCACAGCCGATCACGTGGGAAACAGCCATGCCCATTGGCTGTTTCCCCCCTGCCGGTGACGCGCTGTGTCCCGGGGACACGCCGCCACCGACAGTGCAGGGCGGCGCGCACACGATCGCGCGCCTGCCCTGCCTGAATGGGCCGCCGCCATATAACGGCGGCCCAGAACAATGGTCACACCGCTCATTTGATGGCGGGCAGCAAGTGGTTAAAGACAGCCCTGATTCTAACAGTCTATTCAGTAGGACTATCAGCTGTGTATCCACCTGACTTCTGCACAACACAACTTATGGTCCCAACCCCATTTATAAGGCAAGAAATCACACTTATTAAATCTGACAGGGCACACCTGTGAAGTGAAAACCATTTCAGGTGATTACCTCTTGAAGTGTGACTCTACAATTTCCATAGTCATGAAAATAAAGAAAACTCTTTGAATGAGAAGGTGGGTCCAAACTTTTGATCTGTTCTCTATGTATATATATAAATATATATATAAGTGTGTATATATATATATATATATATATATATATATATATACACACACACACATATATATATATATATATATATATATATATATATATAATATGTATATATATATATATATATATATTTATTTATATATATATAACGTGTGTATATATGCACAGTTTATATACTTTAACTTATTTAGAGTCATTTATTATATTATTTTTTTGATTTTGTGTTTCAAACTTTATCATACCCTAGATGTCATAAAGAAGAACGCACAGTAAAAAAAAAAAAATCATATGTAAATAGTTGGTTTGTGCTGCTCGTCATTAAGAATTACTAGCAAAATAATTGTACCGCTTTCAGCACCTAAAATCGGAGAGAATCATACCACCAGGGAGATTAAAGAAGAACTACACTCACTGGCCACTTTATTAGGTACACCTTGCTAGTACCGGGTTGGAACCCCTTTTGCCTTCAGAACTGCCTTAATTCTGGCATAGATTCAACAAGGTGTTGGAAGGATTCCTCAAAGATTATGCTCCATAGTGACACGATAGCATCACACAGTTGCTGCAGATTTGTCGGCTGCTCATCCATGATGTCAATCTCCCGTTCTACCACATCCCAAAGGTGCTCTATTGGATTGAGATCTGGTGAGTGTGGAGAACATTGGAGTACAGTGACCTCATTGTCATGTTCAAGAAACCAGTAATGAGATGATTTGAGATTTGTGACATGGTACTTTACCCTGCTGGAAGGAGCCATCAGAAGATGAGTACACTGAGCCATCAGAAGATGGGTACAATGTAGTCATAAAGGGATGGACATGGTCAGCAATAATACTCAGGTAGACCGTGGTGTTTAAACAAAGTTTTTTGGTACTAAGGGGCCCAAAGTGTGCCAGGAAAATATCCCCCACACCATTACACCACCACCAGTTTGTATAGCTGAAATTGCATTGCATTGGAACTGAAATGGTGGAGGACCCTTTATTTGGTCCGCACTGCAATTGGATTGCATGGAGTTCAGACCCATGCAATCCGATCCCTGGCCAATTTCACAGTTCGCACTGCATTCTACAAACTGATTTGGGGTGTCATTAAGATTACGTTGACACCCGCAGTGGTTAGCAGAGAGCAGTGTGAAGTGCCTGCGAGCCAGATGCGATGCAGGAACCCACACAGAAATTGTGGTGGTTCCTGCATCACATCAGTGTGAACCCAGCCTGAATGTACTCACAAGGATTACATATAGAGGTGTCAAACACAAGACCCGTGGCCGGAATCCACCCCTCCAGGCTATTTTATGTGGCCCTCGCACCTCTCCTGCAGCTACAGGAGAGTTCTAGCCCTCCTTTGGTCCTCCTCTAGACCCTGCACTTTCTTCTTCCCAGCAACGCCCCAGCTTCTTCCCAGCAGCAGCACAAGGTAAGGGAGGGTGGGAAACTCTTAAATTCTGATGGTGGGGGGGGGGGGGGCTCTTGACATCTGATGTAAGAGGGGTGGGGTGCTCTGGACATCTAATCTTACAGATTCAACCAGCCCTTTGGGGGCAATCATAATGCTGATGTGGCCCGAGAAGAAACCGAGTTTGACACCCCTGCACTAGAGAAAAAAAATAAATGTGATGGTAGCCATTAAACATTCAGTCTCTTTCTTTGTGTACCAGAGACTTCAAAGAAGATCTCAACGTGTCTCCTATTCTTTGGCGCAATAGCACATACTTCTTATCCTTGAAACAAACTCGAGATCAACTGGAACCGTTCTTGCAAGAATTTTCTAACCAGTGTGGACACTATTATTTTCAATGTCTGGTGTGCTCATAAAGTGTACAGTAGAGGCGTGTTGCTACAGTTAGCGGCAGGAGAGAGGAGGAGGATGCAAGGTGTCGACTTATTGCTGTCAAAAATTAAATCCTTAGAGGTACAGTACAATCTAAAACTTCACCCACTTCTACCCTTACTGAAAATCTTTTGTGGTGTAGGCAACAACTCCTGCTACTTCTGTTGAATGAACAGGAGAAAGCATTAAAGACTGCAAAAGCGACATGCTATGCCCAAGGTAACAGAGCAAGCAAACTCTTGGCCAGCATGCTGAGGACCAGGCAACTAAAGTCCTGGCTTCCCTTTGTAATGGATTTGGTAAGGAATTCACAAGTCTCCCATCCAACTGATATTGCTAATGCTTTCCAGAAGTACTACTCCACATTGTACAAATTAAAGGATTAACCTACCACTGCCCAGCCTACGGATGCTGCTATCTCTGCATTTCTAGATACATACAACTTCCCATAGTATACCCCACCGTGTAAGCCAAACTGAATGCACCTATTACCTCTTCTGAAATCCTTTAATTTTTTATGGTCTACTTGAGCCCAAATCTATGTTTGATTCAAACAGACAGTTCATGAATACTGTATGGTGTTGTGGTGTACATGGCATGCTTTCCTTGTTGTTTCTCCTTTCTTTTCCTTCTCTTTTGTTTCAGGCTTTGTTTTCCCTAGAAATTAGGAATGTCTGGGGAATGTCTGTTCTTGGATATTTTTCTCTTTTGAAAGCCCCTCTGTCCAATTGAGATTATGAGTGGGCTTGGTTCTTAATACACTATATTGTCAAAAGTATTGTGACACCTGCCTATACACGCACATGAACTTTCATGACATCCCAGCCTTAGTCCGTAGGAGTCAATATTGAGTTGGCCCATCCTTTGCAGCTATAACAGCTTCAACACTTCTGGGAAGGCTGTCCATAAGGTTTAGGAGTGTCTATGGGAATGTTTGACCATTCTTTCAGAAGCACATTTGTGAGGTCAGGCACTGATGGTGGAAAGAAGGCCTGGCTCGCTGTCTGCGCTCTTATTCATCCCAAAGGTGTTCTATCGAGTTGAGGTGCACAAAGCAAGGTCCATAAAGACAAGGATGAGCGAGTTTGGGGTGGAGGAACTTGATTGGCCTGCACAGAGTCCTAACCTCAACCTGATAGCACACCTTTGGGATGAATTAGTCCAGAGACTGCGAGCCAGGCCTTCTCGTCCATCATAAGTGCCTGACCACACAAATGCGCTTCTGGAAGAATGGTCAAACGTTCCCATAGACACACTCCTAAACCTTGTGGACAGCCTTCCCAGAAGAGTTGAAGCTGTTATAGCTGCAAAGGGTGGGCTAACTCAATATCCAACCCTATGGACTAAGACTGGGATGCTAATAAAGTTCATCTGCATGTAAATACTTTTTTTACAATATAGTATATATTGTATTATGTATGCCTTATTTTCCTTACCTGAGAGCGGTGTGCTCATTATGTAATCCAATGGTGTGACACATTGTCAAATGCGATGTCCAGTTGTGTCTGGTGTATTTTATTTTCTTTCTTTGTAAAAATTCAATAACAATGATTGGATCATAAAGATGAGTGCCTATGAATCCCTGGCCATAGAGATGAAGCACCCATTTTCTTTTTGAAGTCTTTGCAATATGATGGACTTTATTTGCCTTCATGTTGCTGCACTTTGTTCTTAAAAATGGACAATACAGTTGACTGTTGTTACTGCACTTGTATTCATTCTCAGGCCTTTGGGCCCATGTATCCGCACTTTTTTTTTAATTCAAATAAAGTACTTGTGGAATATATAAAGAAATGAGTGACCAGCAACTGTTCAGTATGAAGAAGTGAGTCAAAGGTTTTATGAAGAAAAGTTTTGCAATGGTTTTTCCTGAATGTTAGAGTAAAGTAATGTATGTAGGAGATTGTGGACCCGGATCCATAATCCGTTTACCTTTGGACACCAGATATATGGCATAGTGCCCTCCTGGAGGCATGCTCGGTAACACGTAGAGGGATGATTTGGTATAAAGTAGGCCAGATAGGCTGGTATAAAATAAGGCATAAGATTTTGTGTTCGGATTCCAAGCAGAAACAAGGTGCAGTCATTGAGTTCTTGATGAAGGAGGGATGCAGGCTGTCTGACATCCACAGAAGGCTACAGACAGGGCCGGACTGGGAATAAAATTCAGCCCTGGAAATATTTTCATACCAGCCCCATAGCATTATTATACCAGCTCAACAGCATGTCATTGTATTCTTGTTCATAAAAAGGAAAACCATGCATTTTTAAGCACATCTGAAGAGTGTATTATAGATAAGACAGATATGTAAGCATATAGGGCTTTATATATATTAACTCCGGTTCAAAGTGGAAAAAGTGCAGACATGGTACAGGAGGTGGTCATAGGCTGTGTGGACATGGCACAGGAGATGTCAGAGGCTGCGAGCATTGTACAGGAGGATATGTCAGAGGCTGGGGGCATAGTACAGGAGATGCAGGGGCTGCGGGCATGATACAGAGATGTCAGAGGTTGCGAGCATTGGTACAGGAGATGCAGGGGCTGTGGGCATGCCACACGTCACTGGTTGCTAGATGCCAATCGGGCTGGCCTTCCCTAGCAACCAGTGCAGCGGAGAGCCGGAGACAGTCGAGGGCGGCACACCAAAGCAGCGGGGGTCAAGTCAGGGCAAGTCATAGGGCGCAAGTCAAAGTCAAGTCGCAAGTCATAGGTCGCAAGTCAAAGTCAAGTCGAGTCATTTATAGAATTCTGTCAAGCAAGTTGCAAGTCCTCAAACAGGTGACTCGAGTCTGACTCGAGTCAAGTCATGTAACTCGAGTCACCCACCTCTGCTACCTGGCTGGTTCATACCACCACATTGCAGTGGTGTGCACTTAAGAAAAGTATAGCAAGCCATACTTTTTTCCAGATCATTAAGACGAACCACCTCCTCGCACTGCATGGCGGCCAATAGAACTTTGTGAAATGGCACCTTGTGAGTGACATTTCCATGGATTTTATATACAAAGAAAAAGTGAACAGTGCGCTGTACTGTGATTGGCACTTTGGCACCTTGGTGTCTTTCCACCACACACCAGCCGGTGCTTTGTAACACAATGGCCAGTGTGAATGTACCCCTAAATAAACTGTAACCCTATTCTAAAATGCTGGACATTATCATAGTTTGCACTGAAAGCAATGACATTGACCCCTTTCCCCCAGCCAATACCAACTAATTCACTCCAGTCTTGTTATCTGGTATGAAAGAGATATTGTGTCATTATTAGCATTGTGACTCATAAGCATTTATTAAGCATTGTGTTAAAACAGGCTTGATTACTTTTTCCTGTGTGATCTTTCATTGTATTCAATTCTATCGTATTCTGTCTTTGTGGCTTCTTCTTCTTCCCTTATTGGGCAGTATAAGGGGGAGGCTGATTAGTGGGGACTTCAGAAGTTGGGTATGATAGCAGTGCTGAGGCCATGGCATTTTTCTGAATTAGGAACACCTGGAAGAATGACACAAATACAGAAGCTAGAATACAGACATCAAACTGTTTTAAACATCATTATACCTTAGCTATAGCGTATTTGAAAATTGACACATTAAAAAGACCAATAGGCTTATGATAATTACAACATACAGTATCTGTGTCTCATTTACTTAACGTCTCACTAAACCCACATCATAAACTATAATTATAATAATAAATGGTGTATTGCATGCTCTTCATACTCACTCAGTCACTATGAGATTCGTTTTCTGTATTCTGCAAAAAACCTGGTTGATCCTGCTGCTCTATATCTCCCCCTTCTGTCCAAGTCCCCAGTTCATCTAGGGATTTTGCCAGAGGCGTAACTAGAACCTTCAGGGCCCCAGTGCAAAAAAACATTAAGGCCCCCCCCCCCCCCGGGCCCCTGACCATCAAGCCTAGGGCTCTTCCCACTGATCCTTGGGCCCTTTACTCTTGTTGTGGGGCCCTTTCACAAGAGTGGGCCCCCTTACTGCCATCTTGGGGCCTCCCCACGGTGGTGAAATGTCAATGCCAGGGCCGAGCCGCAAGTGTGACCTCTATGATCCTGGAAGTTCACCCACTGGTGTCAGTAGTTTTTATTTTTTGGTATTTTAATTGTATTATTTTTTATCATTTTATTTAATTTTTTTACAATGTCACTGGCTATGACTCTGTCCGTTCAGAAAAGGAAGGAGCTGGTAAATTACATATTTACTGACTCCTTCCTGGTTCTCTATTGTGACACATCCCCTGCAGCAGCTGGCAGGAGAGGGGAGGGAGTACAGTGGGGTGGGGGGGGGGGGACCAGTGGAGCCCACAGGGGTTACATTTTCAGCTTTTAGCGCTGTTGCATTTTGAATGACAATTGCGCGGTCATGCAACATTGTACCTAAACCAAATTTGTGTCATTTTTTTCCCCACAAATAGAGCTTTCTTTTGGTGGTATTTGATCACTGCCAGGTTTTTTCTTTTTTGGTGCACAAATAAAAAAGGACAGAAAAGTTTGAAAAAAAAAAAAAAGTTTTTTTGTTTAGGTTATAAAATTTTGTGAATAGATACATTTTTTCCTGCACTGATGAGCACTGATGACGCCGTACTGACAGGCACTGATGAGGAGACACTGATTGGTTGGCACTGATGGGGTGGCACTGATATGCAGCACTGATGGGCACTGATATGTGGCACTGATAGATAGCACTGATATGTAGCATTGGTGGGCACTGATAGGCAGCACTGATGGGCACTGATCGGCGGCACTGATCGGCACTGATGGGCGGCACTGGTGGGCAATAATGGGCACTGGTGGGCGGCACTGGTGGATGGCAATAACGGGCACTGGTGGGCAGCACTGATATATGGCATTGGTGGGCAGCACTGATAGGAGGGCACCACTGGCAGGCTGTTTGCCATCCCTGGTGGCCATGGTGGGCATCCCTGGTGGTCATGGGTGGGCATCCCTGGTGGCTCTAGTGGCACCCCCCCCCCCCCCCCAGGGCTGCACTGGTAATCAATCATCTGATTACCAGCACAGACCCCCCTGTGATCAGTGAGTACTTAGAAATACTCACTGATCAGCGCAGCTCCAGTATTGATCCTCTTCTTCTCCTCCCTGACAGGATCTGTCAGGGAGGAGAAGAGATCGAAGCCGTTACAACGGCTGTATTTACATTGCATGACGGCTGTGATTTCCCAGCAAGGAGTGTTGTCTCCAAGGGTTAGAAGGGCTGGATTCATCTCTTTTTCATGGATAGTGTAGGACCCACTGATAATGGGGTACTTTGACGCAGTAGTGGGCTTGAGCACGATATGGCCATATGGTGGGACCAAACCCCCATTTTTATTTATGGACTCTCTTCAGATTTGGTAGTAATTTCTTTTGCATTTGCGCGCTATTCTTTTTTAATATACAACTCCATATTGAACCCTACTTACTAAGATTGGGATGACATTAAAGTTCATGTGCGTTTAAAAGGATGTGCGTGTAAAGGCAGGCGTCCCAATACTTTGGTGATATAGTGTATGTCAACCATGACTGTCTGACAGGATTGGACTCACCTTAGCAACACTGTTATTCATATAATCTCTACCCTGGTCTTCTATCATTTTCTTTGCAAGGTAGACATGAATACCCTAAGACAGAAGGTAGAGTGTTAGAGTTACTGTACTGTGCAAAAGTTATAGGCAAGTGTGACGAAATGCTGTAGTAAGTAAGAACGCTTTAAAAAATATATACAGTATATTTTCAAATCTTTCTTTTTATCAATTTACAAAATTAAAACGTAAGAGAACAGAAGAAAAATCTAAATCAAATCAATATTTGATGTGACTACCTTTTGGTTTCAAACCAGCATTAACCACTTTACCAGCGGAGGATTTTGCTGTCTTACGTCCAGGCCACTTTTTGCGATTCGGCACTGTGCGACTTTAACGGACAATTGAGCGGTCGTGCGACGCCGTACCCAAACGAAATTTACGTCTTTTTTTCCCAAAAACAGAGCTTTCTTTGGGGGTATTTGATCACCTGTGCGATTTTTACTTTTTGCGCTATAAACAAAAAAAGAGCGTAAATTTTGAAAAAATAACAATATTTTTCACATTTTTTTATATGAAATTCCCCCCCAAAAAAATGTAAAAATCAAAATTGTTTTAAATTTTTGGCCAATTTGTTTTCTGCTACCTATGTTTGGTCAAAAAAATCACAATAAGCGCATTTTGATTGGTTTGCGCAAAAGTTATTGCGTTTACTAACAAAGGGAAAGATTTTTGTCAAAATTGGGTACCTGCTCCCCCATCCGCCGCTCCTTAAAAGTGCCAATTGTGCAATGTGCAGAGGAGCGGGGAACGAGTCCTTAAAGCGGAACTTCCCCTTTTGGGTGGAGATTTGCTTTAATCCTGCGCCCTGCCGCATGCTCTAGAGATCCGTCTCTTCCTTCCCTGGTGCTTGGCGGAGTGATCTGTAAAGTACTTTACCTGCTCTGCTCTCTCAGGTGTCAGGACTTATGTGAGAAAGTGGAGAGGGAAGGAGCGGTAAAACCAATCATGGCGGCAGGTAGCGCGGCAAGCACTGGGCAGCACACAGTGAGTGAGGCGTTACACATAATGTTTTAAATGAATCAATGGTGCTGGGGTAATGCTGCAAACATGTTTTTACTTTCAGTAGGTCTTTATCAACCACTTGAAGACCAGACATTTTTCTGACATTTGTTGCTTACAAGTTAAAATCAGTATTTGTTGCTATGGGCTGGATGTCTGCTTTAACTCCCGCACTTGCCGGCAGGTGGTGCTGTGGAGCAGAGCGCGGGATCAGAGGCTGTCAGGGCGTGCAGCAGAGAGGAGTGCAGGAGAGAGGAGTGTGTGTGGAGTGTGTGCGTGACCGACCGCGTGTGAGTAACCCCCCCCCCAGGAGAGCAGCGGCGGGGAGCGGCGCTCGAACCCCGACCCCCCCCCCCAGAAGCGAGCGGCGAGCGGGTCGGTAACCCCCCCTCTCTTGTTGCGGGTGGCGAGCGGAACAGTAAACCCCCCCCTTTTGCGGCGGGCGGTGAGTGGTGCGGACCCCCCCCCCAGACAGAGAGGGAGCAGAGGAGACTAGCGAGCAAAGGCTGACCGGGAAGTGACAGAGGGAGGCGGGTGCAGAGCGGAGACTGACCGTCTGAGGGAAAGAAAAAAAAAAAAAAAAAACAGCCAGGAACTGCTAGAGACAGACTTAAAGGGACATACACTAGGTAAGTAAGACTGGTGACTGAGATTGTACACTGACTGAGGGTGTAGTGTAGTACCTGAGTATCTGAGTACCTGTTACTACCTGAGTATCTGTGAGTACCTGTGAGTACCTGAGTATCTGTGAGTACATGTGAGTACCTGAGTATCTGTGAGTACCTGTGAGTACCTGAGTATCTGTGAGTACCTGAGTATCTGTGAGTATCTGTGAGTACCTGAGTACCTGTGAGTACCTGAGTACCTGTGAGTACCTGAGTACCTGTGAGTACCTGAGTATCTGTGAGTACCTGTGAGTACCTGAGTATCTGTGAGTACCTGTGAGTACCTGTGAGTACCTGTGAGTACCTGAGTATCTGTGAGTACCTGTGAGTATCTGGGAGTACCTGTGAGTATCTGGGAGTATCTGGGAGTATCTGGGAGTACCTGAGTATTTGGGAGTACCTGAGTATCTGGGAGTACCTGTTGCTACCTGAGTGTCTGGGAGTACCTATCACTACCTGAGTGTTGTGCGTCTGACCGGGCTGTGCGACTGAGTGTTTTGCGTCTGACCGGGCTGTGCGACTCAGTGTTGTGCGTCTGACCGGGCTGTGCGACTCAGTGTTGTGCGTCTGACCGGGCTGTGCGACTCAGTGTTGTGCGTCTGACCGGGCTGTGCGACTCAGTGTTGTGCGTCTGACCGGGCTGTGCGACTCAGTGTTGTGCGTCTGACCGGGCTGTGCGACTCAGTGTTGTGCTTCTGACCGGGCTGTGCGACTCAGTGTTGTGCGTCTGACCGGGCTGTGCGACTCGGTGTCTGACCGGGTTGTGCGACTCGGTGTTGTGCGTCTGACCGGGCTGTGCGACTTAGTGTTGTGCGTCTGACCGGGCTGTGCGACTCAGTGTTGTGTGTCTGACCGGGCTGTGCGACTCAGTGTTGTGTGTCTGACCGGGCTGTGCGACTCGGTGTCTGACCGGGCTGTGCGACTCGGTGTTGTGCGTCTGACCGGGCTGTGCGACTTAGTGTTGTGCGTCTGACCGGGCTGTGCGACTTAGTGTTGTGCGTCTGACCGGGCTGTGCGACTCAGTGTTGTGCGTCTGACCGGGCTGTGCGACTCAGTGTTGTGTGTCTGACCGGGCTGTGCGACTCAGTGTTGTTGCGTCTGACCGGGCTGTGCGACTGAATGTTGTGCGTCTGACCGCGCTGTGCGACTTAGTGTTGTGCGTCTGACTGGGCTGTGCGACTCAGCGTTGTGCGTCTGACCGGGCTGTGAGATTGTGAGTGTTGGGTGACTGACCGGTGTCAAGTGAGTGGAGCGGAATACCAGAGGGTGAGAAGGTAGCGTTAGGAAGCCAGGAAATAGCCACATAGGATAGACTTAAATCGCTGAATCCCCATTAGATTAGATAGTAGGTACAATGCCCGGCGGGTGTGGAGATGCGACTCGGTGTACATCTTGTGATATGTATGCGTTCCTCGGTCATGCGATCGAGGGCGAATACAAATGCGCAAAATGTAAGCACGTTGCTTCCCTGGAAGCTCAGGTCCTGAATCTAGGGAAGCAGCTGGCAACACTGAGACGAATGTCCATACCGGAGGAGAGCCAGGATTGTACCAATCAGGTGCAGACAGGGGCCTGCACAGAGGTGGGCGGAGTATCGGAGGTGCAGGCATCAGAGCAGAGCAGAGGGGTGACAGTTAGGAGGGGTAGAAGGGGACAAGGCAAGGAGGCTGATCCTGGGCTGGAGCACCCCAATAGATACGCCCCGTTGTGTGATGTTGGGGAAACCAGTCAGGGACCAGCATTGCTGGAGCAGAGCGACACCCCTAGCTGCCAGGGGAAGAACTCCTCCAGTGAGGCCGGGAGAAAGGGAAAGGAAAGACAGGTGCTGGTGGTAGGGGACTCAATTATTAGAAGGACAGACAGTGTAATCTGTGACAAAGACCGTGTGCGCCGAACAGTCTGTTGTTTGCCGGGCGCTCGGGTTCGGCACATTGCGGATCGGGTGAACAGATTATTGGGTGGGGCTGGGGAAGGCCCAGCTGTCATGGTACACGTGGGTACCAATGACATAGGCAGAGGAAGACGAAGAGTCCTAAACGATTTCAGGGACTTAGGCGCTAAGTTGAGGACTAGGACCTCCAAGGTAGTATCTTCCGAAATACTACCTGTACCTCGAGCCACACCAGAGAGGCAGCGGGAGATTAGGGAAGTTAACGAGTGGCTGAGGAGCTGGTGTAGTAAGGAGGGTTTCGGGTTCCTGGAGAACTGGGCCGACTTCTCAGTCGGTCACCGGCTCTTTGGTAGGGACGGATTGCACCTAAATGGGGTGGGTGCAGCCGTACTGGGTGCGAGGATGGCCAAAAAGTTAGAGGGGCTTTTAAACTAGGGAATGGGGGGGAGGGTACAGATGTAGAATTAGCCAGTGGAAAGCAAGTTTCAGAGGGCAGAAATGGGGGCATTAGCGGTAGGGTGTTCGGAGCTCCTATACCCAGGGTGGGTATGGGGAAAAATCAAAAGAGCAGCCTAAAAACATCAAAATTACGAGGCTTATATACCAATGCCAGAAGCCTGGCCAACAAGATGGGAGAGCTGGAGCTGCTGATGTTTGAGGAGGACTTAGATTTTGTGGGGATAACTGAGACTTGGTTTGACAGCTTCATGACTGGATGGCGACCATTCAGGGGTATTCCCTTTATCGCAGAGATAGAGAGGGTAAAAAAGGGGGAGGGGTATGTTTGTATATTAAGAACAGTATACAGGTAAATATGAGGGATGATATTAATAATGGAGCTATGGACGAGGCAGAATCCCTATGGGTAGAGCTTCAAAGGGAAGGCACGGTGGGGAAGGTAATATTGGGCGTATGCTATAGGCCCCCAAACCAGAGGGAGGAGGGTGAGGTGGACCTCATGTTACAGATAGGATTGGCAGCAAGGATGGGAAATGTCATTATAATGGGGGACTTTAATTATCCTGATATAGACTGGGCAGAAGGAACCGCGCATTCAGCCAAGGCTCGGCAGTTCCTAAATGTTTTGCAGGACAATTTCATGGGTCAGATGGTGAATGCACCGACAAGAAACAATGCGGTACTTGACCTACTGATTACCAACAATACAGACCTGCTCACGGATATAGAAATACGGGACAACTTAGGGAACAGTGACCATAGGTCAATTGGTTTCAGTATTAATTACAGTAATAGGAAACACAAGGGTAATATAAGGACACTGAATTTCAAAAGAGCCAATTTCCCTAAACTGCGCTCGCTGCTAGAAAATATCAAATGGGATAGAACCCTGGGAACAAAGAACACGAAGGAAAAATGGGAGTGCTTCAAGAGCATACTTAACAAGGGGGTGGGCCAGTGCATTCCAAAGGGAAATAAATTTAAAAGAGCAAAACTAAACCCTGGGTGGCTAAACTCCAACATAAAAATGTATATTAGAGCTAAAGAAAAGGCCTTCAAAAAATACAAGACTGAGGGGTCATTGGCAGCATTTAAGCACTACAAAGAGTGTAATAAGAAATGTAAAGACGAAATCAGGGCGGCTAAAATAGAACACGAGAGACATATAGCGGAGGAGAGTAAAAAGAACCCCAAGAAGTTCTTTAAGTATATAAACAGTAAGAAAGCGAGGCCAGAGCACATTGGCCCCATAAAAGATGATAAAGGAAAAATGGCCACTGAGGACAGAGAAAAGGCGGAAGTGTTAAATAATTTATTTTCTTCAGTCTTCACAAAGGAATCGGGGGGCTACACTTGCTTGTAAGGCCGAACTAAATAATACACCTCAGGAAGTGCCGCCATGGCTAACAGAGGATAGACTTAGAGCTAAACTAGAGAAACTAGAGAAACTTAACATAAATAAATCCCCGGGACCGGATGGCTTGCACCCAAGGGTTCTTAATGAGCTCAGCCAGGTGATTGCCAGACCATTATTCTTGATCTTTAAGGATAGTTTACAGACAGGTATGGTGCCAGCTGATTGGAAAAAAGCCAGCGTGGTACCAATATTTAAAAAGGGGCCGAGATATATCCCGGGTGACTATAGGCCGGTCAGCCTAACATCAGTAGTCTGCAAAATTTTGGAGGGGATGATAAGGGACCACATACAAGACTTTAGTAATGAAAACTGTATTATCAGTAGTAATCAGCATGGATTCATGAAAAATCGTTCATGCCAAATCAATCTATTAACCTTCTACGATGAAGTGAGCTGCCACCTAGATAAAGGTAAGCCTGTGGATGTGGTGTATCTGGACTTTGCAAAGGCCTTTGACACCGTTCCCCACAAACGCTTACTGTACAAACTAAGGAAGTTAGGTATGGACCATAAGGTGAGTACCTGGATAGAGAACTGGCTCCAGGGGAGAGTCCAGAGGGTGGTGATTAATGGGGAGTACTCTGATTGGGCGGGTGTGCAAAGTGGGGTCCCCCAGGGTTCTGTCCTGGGACCAATCCTGTTTAATTTATTCATAAATGATCTAGGGGAGGGGATATCTAGTACAATCTCAGTATTTGCAGATGATACTAAATTAGGCATGCCAATATCTTCTATGCAGGATGTGGAAATCTTGAAAGCAGACCTGAACAAAATAACGGGGTGGGCAACTACATGGCAGATGAGATTTAATGTAGAAAAATGTAAAGTAATGCACTTGGGGGCCAGAAACCAGAAAGCAAGCTACTCACTAGGGGGGGGACCTCTGGGTGAGTCTAGGATGGAAAGGGACCTGGGGGTACTGGTAGACAACAGGTTTGGAAGTGGCATGCAATGCCAAGCCGCTGCAAGCAAAGCCAACAGAATGCTGGGTTGTATAAAAAAGGAAAGGGGATTCACTCCAGAAATAAAGAGATTATTTTTCCACTCTACAAGACTCTGGTCCGGCCACATCTGGAGTATGCTGTCCAGTTCTGGGCACCGGTCCTCAGGAAGGATGTGCTGGAACTGGAGAAAGTCCAGAGAAGGGCAACAAAAATAATTAGGTGAATGGAGGACATCAGCTATGAGGAAAGACTACAAGCACTGAACCTATTCTCTCTGGAGAAGAGACAATTGAGGGGGGATATGATATCAATGTACAAATACTGTACTGGCGACCCTAGCATAAGGAACAAACTATTCAGAGAAAGGAGATACAATAAGACACGTGGCCACTCACTAAAACTTGAGGAAAGGCGGTTTAACCTTAAAGTGCGTAAGGGGTTCTTCACTGTAAGAGCGGTAAGGATGTGGAATTCTCTTCCGCAAGCAGTCGTATCAGCGGGGAGCATTGATAGTTTCAAAAAACTATTGGATGGACACCTTAAAGACCACAACATACAGGGGTATACAATGTACGGTTAAAAGCAAACACACACACACATCATAGGTTGAACTGGATGGACTGATGTCTTTTTTCAGCCTCACTAACTATGTAACTATGTAACTATGTAGCTACTTGGAACCCTCAAACATTAGAGAGTTATTTTTTAGCAGAGACAATAGAGAATAAAATGGCGGTCGTTGTAATATTTTATGTCACACTGTATTTGCGCAGCAGTCTTTCAAACCTAAATTTGGAAAAAAATACACATTTAACCACTTCACGCAAAATCACGTACCCGTATGTCATTTTGTCGAAGTGGTTGTGTGTTTCCGATGTAGTAACCCAGAAGCGATGTAATCTGGAAGCCACGTCACTTCCGGTTTACTCGGCAGCCAATAGAGGCAGATTGAAAAAATCCAAAGAATTCAAAAATGCAGATATATTTTAGCAGAGACCCTAATTAATAAAATGACCGTTGTTGCAACATTTTATGTCATACTGTATTTGCACAGCGGTCTTTTAAACGCAATTTGTTTTAAAAAAATACGGTTCAATGAATTTTAAAAAAAAACTAAACCGTAAAATTTGCTTATTTTTTTTTTTTTTTGTATAATTTTTTTAAAGATGATGTTATGCCGAGTAAATAGATAGCTAACGTGTCATGCTTTAAAATTGCGCACACTTGTGGAATGGCGACCAACTACAGCACTTAAAAATCTCCATAGCGCATGATTTAAAAATGTTAAACATTTCCCTGTTTAGAGATAAAGAGGAGGTATTGTGGTATAATTATTGCGCTCGCTCTAAAGATCACGGCGATACCTCGCATGTGTGATTTGAACGCGGTTTACATTTGTGGGCGCGACTTACCTATGCGTTTTCTTTGGGGTGCAAGCACAAAGGGATGGGGCGATTTTAAAAAATTTCTTTTTTTTTTTCATTTTTTTCTTTTTTCTCTTTTTTACACTGCCCCTCTAAAAATAGTTTTCCTGATCGCTTTTACTGCTTTGACAAGGAATGTAAACATCCCTTGTGACAGTAATAGGCAGCAACAGGTACTCTTTATGGAGGGATCTGGGGTCTAAAAGACTCCAAACCCCTCCTCTGCGCTTCAAAGTATTCAAAACGACAAGAAATATATTATATATATATAATGTTTGGGTGTGCTAAGTAATTTTCTTTTCTTAAATTGAATTCATCTTTATTTTCATTTCTTGTTTACCCATATACAAGCTTTCTATACAATACATAAAAAGAAAACTGTAGCAAATTTATCAATATGACACAAAAATCACAAAAAGAGAATTTTAATTGGTTTGCGCAAAAGTTATAGTGTTTACAAACTACGGAATCGATTTTTTACATTTTTATACATTTTTTTGTTTTTATTAGAAATAGCGGCGATCAGCATTTTTTATCAGGACTGCGACATTTTGGCAGACAGATTGGCCCCCTAACTGACATTTTTGACACTTTTTGGGGACCAGTGACAAAATACAGTATTCAGTGCTAAACAATATGCACGGTTACTGTATAAATGACACTGGCAGGGAAGGGGTTAACACTGAGGGTGATCAAAGGAGTTAATGTATGCCTAAAAGTGATTGACTGGGGGGGGGCTCTGTAATAGGCACAGAGAGATCGGGGTTTCAGCTTAGCTGAAACTCCTGATCTCTCCTTGCCTGTCTGACAGAAGACTCGCCTGCTTTGTTTACATAAGCAGGTGGGTCTTCTATCAGTTTCTCAGACGACTGCGGGAGGCCAGCGGCATTGATGTCAGTGGACGCATTAAAACCCCCCCATCATGAGGTCAGTGGACGCAATAAAACCCCCCAGCATTAATGTCAGTGGATGCATTAAAGACCCCCAGCAATGATGTCAGTGGATGCAGTAAAGACCCCCAGCATTGATGTCAGTGGATGCAGTAAAGACCCCCAGGAATGATGTCAGTGGATGCAGTAAAGACCCCCAGCAATGATGTCAGTGGATGCAGTAAAGACCCCCAGCATTGATGTCAGTGGATGCAGTAAAGACCCCCAGGAATGATGTCAGTGGATGCAGTAAAACCCCCCAGCATTGATGTCTATTGATGCATTAACCACTTCTGGACCGGAAGGATTTGCCCCCTTAATAACCAGGCCATATTTTGTGATTCGGCGCTGCGTTAATTTAACGAAGAATTGCGCAGTCTTGCGACGCTGTACATAAATAAAAATGATGTCCTTTATTTCCCACAAATAGAGCTTTCTTTTGGTGATATTTGATCACCTGTGCGATTTTTATTTTTTCGCTATAAACCAAAAAAGGAGCGACAATTCTGAAAAAAAAAAAAAACAATATTTTTTACATTCTGCTATATAACATTCCCCCAAAAAAATTTAAAAATCTAAATTTTTTTACATTTTTGGCCAATTTGTTTTCTGCTACATATTTCTGGTAAACAAAAATCACAATAAGCGTATTTTGATTGGTTTGCGCAAACGTTATCGCGTCTACTAACTATGGGAAAGATTTATGTAATTTTAATTTTTTTACTAATAATGGTCGCGACCTGCGATTTTTAGCGGGACTACGACATTGCAGCGGACAGATCGGACCCCTGACTGACATTTTTGAAACTTTTGGGGGGACCAGTGACATTACTACAGTAATCAGTGCTAAAAATATGCACTGTTACTGTACTAATGACACTGGATGGGAAGGGGTTAACACTGAGTGATCAGGGGTTAAATGTGTACCTAGAGGCGTGGCTTGTGAAATGATCACAGAGACCTGTGTTCCTATATAGCAGGATCACAGGGGCGCTATGATCATTCCAGGGAGAAGGAAGGCCGGCTGTGTTTTCAACAGCTGACCGTTCTTCTCTCTCAGCGGGGAACGATCGCGGGTGTCAGGCGGCAATTGGAGCCGCTTGCCCTGTGCATCAGCTTTCCCACTGACGAGCGCTTGCCCCCTAGCTGCCTGCTCGTGAGGCGGGCGGTCATAAAGTGGTTAAAGACCTCCAGCATTGAGTTCAGTGAACGCAATATAGACCCCCAGCATTAATGTCAGTGGATGCAATAAAGACCTCCAGCATTAATGTCAGTGGATGCAATAAAGACCCCCAGCACTGATGTCAGTGAATACATTAATAGCCCCCGCCATTGATGTCAGTGGATGCATTAAAGACCTCCAGCATTGATATCAGTGGACATAATAAAGACCCTCCAGCATTGATGTCAGTGAACGCATTAAACCCCCCAATATTGATGTCAGTGGAGGCATTAAACCCCCCAGTATTGATGTCAGTGGAGGCATTAAACCCCCCAGTATTGATGTCAGTGGACACATTAAACCCCCCAATATTGATGTCAGAGGCTGCATTATTAACCCCTAGCACAAGTGTCAGTATAATTAACCCCCTTTCCCACATTGGTGGTCAATGGCAATGAAATGTAACCCATTCCATGACCACCAATGTGGGGGGAGGGGGTTATTAATACTGACAGTACCACAAATGCAGAAGAGGGGAGGTGGGTTAAAATTAGTGGCGATCGACGGATATAGTTTTTTTAATGCCGATACTGACATTTTGGTGATCGGATATTGGTATTTTTTTTTTTTTTATTCTTTTTTTTTTCTGCAGGTACTCCTTGTGGAGGGATCTGGGTGTCTAAAAGACCCCAACCCCCCCCCCCCCCCCAGCACCGAAAAGCATTCAAAACACCAAGTTTGGCTGTTTTGAATGCAGTCAGTTTTTTTTTTATTCGGCGTCGAGCACCCAGGGGGATGGAGAGCACAGGGGGAGAGGGGGGGGGGGGACTGGAGAGCACTGTCTGGGGGGAACTGGAAATCACTGAGGGGGGAGCCAGGGAGATGGAGAGCACTGGGGGAGCCAGAAAGCATGGGGGGGGGGGGAAGAGATGAAAAGCACTGTGGAGAGCTGAAGAGCATCGGGGGGGGGGCTTAAGGGCACTGGGGGGACTAAGAGCACTGGGGGGGGGCTAAAGAACACTGGGGGGCTAAGGAACACTGGGGGGGCTAAAGAACACTGAGGGGGCTAAAGAACACGGGGGGGGGGGGCATTTTTACATTCAGAGTATAGCACTGGTACAGGTAGGTGTCCTTCCGGGTCCGCAGTTTGCCCTTACTGTCAGTCAGTGGCCAGCAGCAGCCGAGGAGATGACCCAATCAGGCAGCGGGGAGGGCCGGCCGCAGTTTGCCTGGAGACACTGTGACTGGCTAGCAGCAGCAGTAACAGCCGGGAGATTATCAACCAATGAGGCAGCGGAAGCGTCACTGGAGGGCGGGCCGGCCGCATGAACGTGATGACGCGGGGGTGCAGTAGACGAAACGGTTACCGCCCCCTTCCATGTCATCATCACTATGTTATGTGTGCTATGGGGTATAGGAGAGTGTTGGGAGACGCATGGAGTGTGCTATGGGGTATGAGGAGAGGGGTGGGTCTGAGGAAGAGGGAGGTTCTAAGGAAAGGGGGGGGTGAAAAGAAGAGAGGGGGGTGAGGAAGAGAGGGGGTTCTCTACTAAGACAGATAAATTCTTTTTACTGCACAGTCTGCAAAGGGGAATTAGTGACAAAGGACAATAATGATCCTGAAGACCCCTATATATCTAACATCAGCTCTTTTTATTGGAAATGTCACAATGGGGGTACAGGGTCAGAGCCCCCCCACCCAGGCACCATAGCAGCTGCATGGACTGTGGTGGCAATTGTTACTTCACTGCATACAAAATCCATGAGACCCCCTCTTTTCAATCAACGGGTGTCCTCATTTCTGAGCATACATCCCCTCCCCCACCACTATTATTGATGCATAAAATATATTTTTAAAGTAATTTTATTGTTGGCTATTTTTAATTACAATGTATTTTTACTCATGGATTTTCATAAATATACATTAAAAATTATTGTATAAGTGCCGGTTCACATTTCTGCGATGCAGGAACGCTGCGAATATACAGCGTGTTCCCGCATCGCATCCGCACCCCTGGCAGTTCACACTGCCATATGCCATACACTGGGGGTGTCAATTAAAAGTTAACGACACCCCCAGATCAGATGGCATATCGCAGTGCAATCTATAAGTTGGCACAGAATCGGATCACACTAGTGTGAACCACCATGCGATCCGATTCTGCTGCGGACCAAATAAAGGGTCTTGTGCGAGATGGGTGCGATTGCGGTGGGAATTGAGTCATACAATCTGTATGGGTGAATTTGCAGCGCACAGAGATGGCATGTTATTTTAGGAGCAGTGCGCTCAGAATTACATGCCATCTCTGTGATGGCAGAAATGTGAAGCGGCACTAAGCCAACATTTATGGTTTTGCTGTTGTTTTGGATAAAGTGGTGAAGGGTTCGTCCAGAGGGGGGCTTTAGCAGAGAAATGCTTTATAAATGCAAGAAAGTCATGGAAATAAAAAAATAAGATGAAAATGTAGAAAATAAAATGTCTGCTTTCATGGTAAAATAAATCAATAAATAAAAAGAGAATAGACTGACAGGCTGATGGGAAAAGCACTGATAGATTTACTGGTAGACTTTACCAAGCATTACCAATGACATTTTCTGGGCTCCATATAATATAAGCCTGGGGGGGGGGGGGGGTAGGTGAGGAGATGGGGGGGGGGGTAGGTGAGGAGAATGGGGGGGGGTAGGTGAGGAGAATGGGGGGGGTAGGTGAGGAGAATGGGGGGGGGGTAGGTGAGGAGAATGGGGGGGGTAGGTGAGGAGAATGGGGGGGGTAGGTGAGGAGATGGGGGGGTAGGTGAGGAGATGGGGGGGGGAGGGGTAGGTGAGGAGGGGGGGGGGGAAGGTGAGGAGATGGGGGGGGAAGGTGAGGAGATGGGGGGGGGGGTAGGTGAGGAGATGGGGGGGGGTAGGTGAGGAGATGGGGGGGATAGATGAGGAGATGGGGGGGTAGGTGAGGAGATGGGGGGGGGGGGTTGGTGAGGAGATGGGGGGAGGGGGTAGGTGAGGAGATGGGGGGGTAGGTGAGGAGATGGGGGGGGTAGGTGAGGAGATGGGGGGGGTGAGGAGATGGGGTTCTAGGGAAGAGAGCAGAGGGGTAGGTGAGAGGGCTCTAAGGATGAGGAGGAGAGGGAAGGGCTGAGTTCTCCCCCCTTGTACTTACCACCACACCGGGAGGCATCGTTTTCCTCCCTCCAGCCATGTGACCAGGTGATAGAGGGAGGACGGGCAGCCTTACCTCACTATACAGCGGCGCTCTCTATTGCCACCTCCAGGCTGGAGGGAGGAGAAAGTCTAATCCCCTCCCCAGCTCTGTCACTCCTGTCAGTAAGCATCGGGGATGAGCGGCCTCACTGGCAGCGCGCGGAGGTGGACTCGCGCTTCCTCTGATTGGTGCAGGGGGCAGGCGGATCATGTGACGTGTGGCACGCGCAGGCGGAGCGGCGCCATTTTTACTGTGATTGCCAGGGAGAGGGAGTGTCTCCTGTCACTGCCGTCACAGCGCCCTACAGCGGATTTTTCTGACACTACAGCCACAGCTTCTATATCTAATCATCTGTATCCAGGAGAGACGGTAAGTGTCATTAGCTGTCATGTCACCTTACCAGTGAGGTCGGGTCCAGTGTCTGGATATGTGTGTGTAGGGGGGGGGGACAATAGAGACCTGGACCCGATTTGTGCTGTAAATGATCTGTCAGTGTTTTCTCTCCTCCTTTCTAGTTGGAGGGATGAGAAATCACTTTTTCACACTCAGGATCAGAGCTGCCATTAGAAATCACAGGGGCCCCGAAAAGCCTCCTGACAGGGCCCCAAACATCTCACCTGACAGGGCCCCCCCCCCCACAGTTCAAATCTTTTTCCCAACTCACTCCCCCCCCCCCCCAATTCCCCCTCCTAGCAGAAATCTTGGCAGTGAAAGGTTTAGGACTCTTTCACACGGGCGATCCGATCAGATCCGCCTGTCAGTTTTTTAGGTGGATCTGATCGGATCCTCCATGCAGCTCTATGGGGCAGCGGATGTCAGCGGAGACACCTCCACTGACACCCGCTGCCACCCGCATCCGATCCTGTCCATGAAATCTGGACGGATGGAAACCCTATTTTTCCATCCGTTCAGTAATCGGATCGGATCTGATGAGAGCGGACAGGCGGTCCTCTCTCATCCGATCCCCCATTTGATCACCTGTGCGATTTTTTGATCATGCGCTATAAACAAAAAAAAGCGTCAATTTTGCAAAAATAACAATATTTTTCACATTTTTTTATATGAAATTCCCCCCCCAAAAAAATGTAAAAATCTAAATTTTTTAACATTTTCGGCCAATTTGTTTTATGCTACATATGTTTGGTAACAAAAAAATCGCAAAAAGCTTATTTTGATTGGTTTGCGCAAAAGTTATCATGTTTACTAACAAAGGGAAAGATTTTTGTCATTTTTGTTGTTTTTTTTTTTAACGAGTAATGGCGGCGATCTGCAATTTTTTTTGCGGGACTGCGACATTGGGGCGGACAGATCGGACCCTTGAATGACATTTTTGACACTTTTGGGGTTACCAGTGACATTACTGCAGTAATCAGTGCTATAAATATGCACTGTTACTGTAAAAATGACACTGGTAGTGAAGGGGTTAACTTTTTTTGAGAGGGAGGGGTTATGTGTGTCCCTAGGGGCGTGATTCTAACTGTGATTGGCTGTGGCTTGAGGTGTAGGAACAGTGATCAACGGTCCTACATAGTAGAACCGTATAATCACCATTCCTACACAGGGGAGAATGACAGGCGGCTTGTTTACATTAGCCGCCTGCCTTTCTCCCGCTCCCCCCGCCGATTGCAGAGTGACCGGCGGACATCGGGTCCGCCGGTCACACGCGCGGGGGTTCCGTGACCGCGCGCTCGCTCCCCAGAGCCTTACAGGCTAGCGACGTAGACCTACGTCGCTCTGCCTGTGAGGGGCTGACTGCCGCAGTAAATATACTGTGAGCAGTCGGCAAGCGGTTAAGCACTTACGATTGCTGGCACTTGCCTTCCAGTTCTCTTCCCTGCGAGCGTTGCGACGCATGGGGGTGGAACCGGCGGCAAATTCAAGTGTAAATACACCAAATGACATGATACAAAGCTGTGATCCTAACGGATTACACTGTGTCATCCCATTTAACCACAGGATTTCACCGGGTGACTTTTCCAGTGCCCTGCCTGTGCTTTTCCAGTTCTTTGTGCCCGGAAAATAGAGAACGACCATGGCGTCCAAAAAGTTTTCTTTTTGCGCAAAAGCACTTTTATACGAACTGGAAAACAGCGACAGCGAAACGGAGTTACTTTAAGAACTGAGCGATAGCGATTCATGGGAAAATTCGTCATCGGGTACGGAAAGTGACGACAGCGACGATTCTGATGTCTCTTCCTAGCAAATAGCTTGTGGAATTTGCGAAGTATATCAAATGATTCTTCAGAATTTTCAACAGAGTTTTGTGCCAGGAAGAGACATCGGAATCATCGCCGTCGTCACTTTCCGTACCTGATGACGAATTTTCCAACGAAAAAAAAGTGCCGGTTCACATTTGTGCGATCACAGAGATCACATGTAATTCGGAGCGCACTGCTCCTAAAACTACATGCCATCTCTGTGCGGTACAGTTTGTATGGCTGAATTTGCACCGCAATCGCACCTAACTCGCACAGGACCCTTTTTTTGGTCCGCAGCAGAATCGGATCACATGGTGGTTCACACTAGGGCGATCCGATTCTGTGCAAACTTTCAGATCGCACTGCGATATGCGATCTGATCTGGGGGTGTTGTTAACTGTTAATTGACACCCCCAGCCTGTCGCATATGGCAGTGTGAACTGCCAGTGGTGCGGATGCGATGCGGGAACACGCTGTATATTCCCAGCGTTCCCACATCGCAGAAATGTGAACCGGCACTTAAAGGCTTTTAAAGCATTGCCTATGGACAATTTTAGGTAGTGCAGTTTGTCACCATTTCACAAGCATGCACATGACAAGTTTGGTATCTATTTACCTGATGCAACATTATCTATTATATTTTAGCAAAAAAAAACAAAATGTGTATTAAAAAAAAAAATCAGACCTCTGTCTGATCAGCTGTCTTGTAGGGCAGAGGAGGGATCGACGATCTAACAGACCCTTGATTTCTCCACGAGGAGTGCCTGTCACCGGCCAAAGCTATCACAGGGGGTCTTGTCCACCCCTTGTAATAGCAATAAAGTTGAATGAAAAAATATATTTTAACCACTTCCATACCAGGTCTTTTCTGGCACTCCGCTCCTACATGTAAAATTCATCATTTTTTTGCTAGAAAATTACTCGTAACCCGCAAATATTATATATATCACACGGTATTTGCGCAGAAATTTTTCAGATGCGCTTTTATGGGAAAAAAATAACTTTCATAAATAAAAAAATAAAAAAAAACACTACAGTTAGCCCAATTTTGTTGTATAATGTGAAAGATTATGTTATGTCGAGTAAATAGATACCTAACATGTCAGGCTTTAAAATTGCGCACACTCGTGGAATGACGCCAAACCTTGGTACCTAAAAATCTCTATAGGCAATGCTTTAAAAAAGTTTACAGGTTACCAGTTTAGAGTTACAGGGGAGGTCTTGTGCTAGAATTGTTGCTCTCACTCTAACGTTTGTGGCGATACCTCACATGTATGGATTGAACTCCATTTACATATTACATATGTGGCCATGACGAACGCATGCGTTCTCTTCTGCATGTGAGCAGGCGGGGATAAGGGCACTTTAATTTTTTTTTTTTTTTTAATATTTTATTTAGTTATTTATTTATTTTATCACTTTTATTCCTATTACAAGGACTGTAAACATCCCTTGTAATAGAAATAGTGCATGACAGGTTCTCTTTATGGAGAGATCTGGGGTCAATAAGACCTCAGATCTCTCCTACAGGCTGGAAAGCCTGAAATAAAAAAAAATTAAAAAAACGATCTTAAGTATCCAGCCGAGGTCACAGCAGTATTAACAACTGCCAGGCCAGGCGTGACGTCATCACCTCACACCCTGGCCTTCGAGAGTCAAAGAGACTGCAGGGGACCATCTGGTCCTCAGCAGTCTCTATGGTGTACTTCCGCCGGCGGACGATTCCTTTCCCCGGCACGCCGATCGCACGGGAGAGTCAGTAGAAGCACAGGAGGGTGGCGGGAGGGGCAGATGTCCTCTCCCGCCACCTATAAGAACAATCAAACGACTGAACAGCCACTATGATTGCTCTTATGGTGAAGGGAATCGCAGGCTGAAAAAAATATTATCTGAATGATGCCTGCATCTGCACCCATCATTCAGATATCCCCACCTAAACCCCTGGATGTCATATGACACCCAGCGGTAAGGAAGTGGTTAAAAGAGTGTAACAAAAAAAAAATGCAAATAAAAAAAAATAATATTAAAAATGAACAATTTAAATGACTCCCGCCTGCCCCCATGATCATGCCAAATGCAATTGTGTGCTTAGGTCTGGCATGCATATGTAAAGAATGATTGCATCACACATGTAAGGTATCGCTATGAACCTCATAGTGAGAGAAAACATTCTAGTGCCAGAGCCCACGGATAACCTATAAAGGCTTTTAAAGTGTTTCCAATGGACAATCTCAGGTACTGCAGTTGTTGCCATTTCACAGGAGTGCGCAATTTTCAGTCTTGGTGTTGGTGACGTATTACCGGACACAGCGCCATCTTTTATATTTTACCAGAAAAACTGGGTCTAATTTTGTGCACTAAAATTAGTTTGAGTGTAGTTTTCAAGAAAATATACAGTATGATGTATTATAGCATAACCCAATGGTGAAGAATTATATGGAGCTGCGTCTGTCAATGGATGATAGAGAAATATATATATAAAATGTTTGGGGGTTCTAGGTAATTTTCTAGCAAAAGATACTGGCTTTAACTTGTAAGCAACAAGTGTCAGAAAAAGGCTTAGGAATGAAGGGGTTAAGATGCCCAGAGGCGGGGCATAGCTTAAGATCACATGACCACCGTAGTTGGCTGTCATGTCATCCAAAAATCCGTTGTCTGCAAAGCGCTATTGACTGCAATTCACACAAATATGCGGCCTCTCTGTGCTAAGGCCCAGGGGCCGAGAGGCCGCTAAATTTTACACAAGAAAAAAAAAAAAAACAATAGAGAAACTGTATATCACAAAGAATGCACTTTTCACCACAGGTACATTACCGGAGATACAAAGAGAATGCTGGTGCATTTAGTAAAAAAAGAAAAAGGACATAAGCACTCTTTAGACCGTAGCAACTTGGTTTCCAGGCCTGTGGCCTGATGTGGGTCTGCCATTAGTAGCGGAATCCTCTCCAGCCCATGTGAGCTGAGTCCCTGGGTGTGACAACTGAAGCAGCGACAACTCCAGCATCTTTGTTTTTGGGTTTTTATTATAAATTAAAGGGGATGGGAGAAGGGAATGAGTGGGATACTCCTTTAGGCTCAAACTAATTACAATTGGGACTTTGATCCTGAAAATGCCCGTTGGCGCTTCCTTGACGCCAGCCGGCGCCAGCCAACGCTCACTGACACTGAGAACACTCTGTATAGCAGAAGAAGTGTTGAATCCCCGACTTATAGTCCAGTAGATCCAAGACTGAGAACCATAGAACTCCTGACACTGTTGTGCAGTAAAAGTCACTGAATACTTTCCCCCGCCTGGCACAGCTTGAGGTAGTATATTGTAGAACTCTGTATAACTGTCACTGTAACTGGCACACTCTGTACAATTTAGGGCCCAAACTGCAGGTGCCCCCTTTGACCTTGAACTCTTCAGGGTCCACTGACTATGCACCCCCTTTGCAACTTCAGGGTCCTCTACCTAGGTACCCCCTTTACAGCTAGCTGACACTGGATCCCAGAACCTCTCCCGGAGTGGTCCCCTCTGACTCTAGGCAGACCCCCAGGGACAATCCGCAGTACTCACAACCTGTGTAGGCTTTCCTGGGACTGGACCCCCCCCCTCTCTCTCTCCGTAGGTTCTCGGCACACCGGATCCCCTCAGCTCAACTCAGCACTCTCTGGATACTCGGACGACAACCCGCAACATCCTCCTTCCTCAGACAGGAGGAGAGACAGCCGCACTCTCCTTCCTGGGACTCTGCTCCCCCCAAAGACACCCTGTCATGCACTTCCCCCAAACTTATACCCACTCCCAGAATCATTTGCAGCCTAATCTGCCTTCTGGGGTAGTTACAAGCTGGGATGTGTCCCCTGATTGGGCTTCCCACACTGCCCTATGAGAAGCCTCTCACAGAAGCCAGTGGGGATACTTCCCCTTCAGCAGGCACATCTGGAAGCCCTGACACCCTACCTAACAAATCACAGCCCTGCTGTTAGGCAGACAAGGCCCAATATATACTTACCTAGCACCTACCTGTAGGGTGCTACAAGACAAATAGAGGGTGTGTACCAAGTTAATGTAATCACCCATAAAGGCGGGCACATAGGCGTAAACACAATACTTTAATTGCTCTAAATATAGAAACAAAATCAAGTATATAAAGAGCCTCTGCCAATATCTTGAATGGCACGAGTATCAATTCTACCATCTGTGTAGTAATAACTATGTAGTAAGTTATAAAGTGGCAGATGCAAATATGTAAAATCAGCATTTTTTGCTAGAAAATTACTTAGAACCCCAAAACATTTTTTTTAAAGCAGGGGCATGAGAGGATTAAATTGTGGGTGTTGCAGTTTTTTTATATCACACGGTATTTGCGCAGCTGTTTTTCAATTGCTAATCTATTTGGGGGGCCAATAATGCGTTTTAATGCACAAAAACACAGTAGAAGACCTAATGGTTTGGTCAAATATAAATGATGTTAAGCCACGTAAATAGACACCTAACATGTCAAGCTTTAAAATTGAGCAGACAAATGGAACGACACAATAAATTATCCATAGACGATGCTTTAAAAGCCTTTACAGTTTACCAGTTTAGTGTTACACAGGACACTTAGCGCTATAATCATTGCATATAATATTCTTGCTACAACGTTTGAGGCAATAACTCATGTGTGATGTGCGGTGGGAACGCCATTGATATATGTGTGTGTGTGACCTACATATGCATTTGCCTTTGCGCATGACCATGGGGGGACAGGGGGGATTTCCATTTTTTTTTTATTTTAATTTTTTTTACAATTTTTTTATTTACTTTTATGGCTACTCAGAAGGGATGAACAATATCCCTTGTGATAGCTGGAGCAGTGCCAGGTCCTCTTTATAGAGATCTGGGGATATTCCGATCTTCAATCATTCCCTTCAATGCAATGAACACTGTGCTGTGCCCCCACAATGCAGAGTTCAGCATGCATGCCCCCTTCAATGCAACTGTGCTGTGCCCCCTTCAATGCAATGAACACTGTTCCGTGCCCCCATCAATGCAGAGTTCAGCGCGCGAGCCCCTTTCAATGCAGAGCGCCACAGCATTGTCCCCAATCACTGCAGAGCACCACAGCATTGTCCCCAATCACTACAGAGCGCCACAGCATTGTACCCAATCACTGCAGAGTGCCCACAGCATTGTACCCCAATGATTGCAGAGTGCCACAGCATTGTCCCCCAATGATTGCAGAGTGCCACAGCATTGTACCCCAATGATTGCAGAGTGCCCACAGCATTGTACCCCAATGATTGCAGAGTGCCCACAACATTGTACCCCAATGATTGCAGAGTGCCACAGCATTGTACCCCAATGATTGCAGAGTGCCCACAGCATTGTATCCCAATGATTGCAGAGTGCCACAGCATTGTACCCCAATGATTGCAGAGTGCCCACAGCATTGTACCCCAATGATTGCAGAATGCCACAGCATTGTACCCCAATGATTGCAGAGTGCCCACAGCATTGTACCCCAATGATTGCAGAGACCAGTGTGCGTGCTCCCTTCAACCCAATGTACTTACCTGGCGGCGGCTCGGCTATCGGCGGCGGCTTCTCCCCTCCTCGATCCTTCGTCCTCTTCTGCGGCGGCGGGAAGGTGAGCGGCGGCGGGAAGGTGAGTGGCTTCTCCCTCATCCTCTTCTGCGGCGGGAACCGGCGGGAAGTTAGCGGCGGTGACGGTGAGTGACTGACGCACGCACCGGCACCTCCCCCATTGCGACGTCAGTGATCGATGTCCTGGATGATTGGTCCAGGCTGTAGACTGGACCAATCACAAGCAGGATATCACGAAGGTGGGGGTGGCCAAGCGCTCTTTTCTGCGCCCAGGTTACGCCCCCAGAAGGCAGCCAATCGGCGCCTTTCTGGGTCGTAAACCCCACCCCCCCTATGCACGGGCCGCCACTGATGTGAACGTAGCCTTATGGGTGGCAATTTCTGGGCACTGATGAGGAGACTGTTGGGTGAAAGGTGTAATTGGGGGGGGGGGGGCTGGGGACTGTGTGGGGACCTTTATTAGTGTGCTTTTACTTTTACAGGTGTACAGAGCAGTAACTCACTGTTTCTGGCTCTGCTCTCCTCACACTGGAAACTGTGTGTGAGGGGAGAAGAGCTAGTAACAGTGAGTTACTGCTCTGTGTTTACATTTTGTGATCGGCTGTGAATGGATTCACAGCCGATCACATAGTAAACAGTCACTGTCAGTGGCTGTTTACTACCGCCGGTGACTAGCTGGGTTCCTAGGGAACACAGAGCCACCGACATGACTGCGCTGCGCGCTCCCGATTGCGCATACGCGGTCATCTTCTGGGCTTTACTATTGTGATCGGCTGTGTGATTAGATCACAGCCGATCACGTGGGAAACAGCCATGCCCATTGGCTGTTTCCCCCATGACGGTGACGCGCTGTGTCCCGGGGACACGCCGCCACCGACAGTGCAGGGCGGCGCGCACACGATCGCACGCCTGCCCTGCCTGAATGGGCCGCCGTCATATGACGGCAGCCCAGAACATTTGTCACACCGCTCCGCCGTCAAGTGGTTAAAGACAGCCCTGATTCTAACAGTCTATTCAGTAGGACTATCAGCTGTGTATCCACCTGACTTCTGCACAACACAACTGATGGTCCCAACCCCATTTATAAGGCAAGAAATCACACTTATTAAATCTGACAGGGCACACCTGTGAAGTGAAAACCATTTCAGGTGATTACCTCTTGAAGTGTGACTCTACAATTTCCATAGTCATGAAAATAAAGAAAACTCTTGGAATGAGAAGGTGGGTCCAAACTTTTGGTCTGTACTGTATACATATATACACAGTATATATATATATATATATATATATATATATATATATATATATATATATATACACGTATATATATATATATATATATATATATATATATATATGTATGTGTATATATTTTTTTATATATATATATATATATATATATATATATATATATAACGTATATATGTACAGTATATATACTTTAACTGATTTATAGTCATTTATTATATTATTTTTTGATTTTGTGTTTCAAACTTTATCATACCCGAGATGTTATAAAGAAGAACACACAGTAAAAAAAAAAATCATATGTAAATAATTGGTTTGGGCTGCTCGTCATTAAGAATTACTAGCAAAATAATTCTACCGCTATCAGCACCTAAAATCGGAAAGAATCATACCACCAGGGAGGTTAAAGAAGAACTACACTCACCGGCCACTTTATTAGGTACACCTTGCTAGTACCGGGTTGGACCCCCTTTTGCCTTCAGAACTGCCTTAATTCTGGCATAGATTCAACAAGGTGTTGGAAGGATTCCTCAAAGATTTTGCTCCATAGTGACACGATAGCATCACACAGTTGCTGCAGATTTGTCGGCTGCTCATCCATGATGCCAATCTCCCGTTCTACCACGTCCCAAAGGTGCTCTATTGGATTGAGATCTGGTGAGTGTGGAGAACATTGGAGTACAGTGACCTCATTGTCATGTTCAAGAAACCAGTAATGAGATGATTTGAGATTTGTGACATGGTACTTTACCCTGCTGGAAGGAGCCATCAGAAGATGAGTACACTGAGCCATCAGAAGATGGGTACAATGTAGTCATAAAGGGATGGACATGGTCAGCAACAATACTCAGGTAGACTGTGGTGTTTAAACAAAGTTTTTTGGTACTGTGACAGGAAGTCAGGTAAATCTGGGAATGTAGTCACTGAGAGGAGACACATTCCCACCTGCTTTGAAAGTTCACTGATACTATAGGGTGTTGGCTGCAGAGAGAGCCAGCAGGAAGTTGAAAACCATTCAGCTGTTCAGAATGAGGAGATCAAGGACTCTATAATTTGTCCAGAGAAAATCTATTGAGTGCTGCCTCCTGTCGCTGTGTGAGCTGGGAAGAGGAGGACAGACATACGTGTACCTCCCGACGCCGTGTGGGCATGGGAGAAGGACTGCTGCCGCCTGTCGCCGTGTGGGCTGGGAGAGGGGGACAGTCGGATGTGTGCCTCCCGACAAGCTGGTGAGCATGGGAGAAGACCCCCTAAAGCGATGTGAAGCTAAGGAGGGTAACCACGAGTGAAGACGTCTCAAAGGTGAGAAGACAAAGTGTTCCATGTGAAGAGTGTGAAGAGTAAAGGGACCTGTTAAATGAACTGTGTTCAATATGAAGAATCTGAAGAGTAAAGGATCCTGTTATAAATGAACATGTGCTGTGTGAAAGAAAACAAAGGGACATGTTCAATGGACAATGTTTGTGCTGTGTGAAAAGCAAACAAATGGACATTTGAGTGTCTGCTGTAGGATCAGCAGTGTCGGCCCAACAGTAGGTTGGAAAGACTTCTTAGGTAGGTTCCAGCGTGAGAAGGTAGCCGCCCACAGAGGCAAGGATTTATTTTGTCTTTTATTTTATTTTGGCTGTTTTGATGCTTGCAATTGTGTTAAGTAAATTGCATGAATAAATCAGTCTTGTTTTCAACCTCTAATCGGCTATCTCTCTGTGAAAACGCACCCCCAAAGGGGTCATCCACGCCTACCAATGAGTAATCCCTTACATATGGTGGAGGTATGCAGTGGGCAGAAGCAGCAAGATCCCTGCAAGGAAGTGCAAATGTTTGATGAACTTTGTCTGGTGCATGAGATTGCACAATCTATGTGTGCAGGAGAGAAGATCCTGACAGAAAAAAAAAAAAAAGTGTTTTAAAGAGACAGGGGTCTCAAAATTTTTTGATGAACTTTGTTGTGTCTGGTGCAAGTGACTGCACAAACTGTGTGCGCAGGAAAAGAGATCCTGCAAGAGAGAGAAAAACTACATGTGTTGAAGAGACAGTGGTCTGAAAATTGTTTGCTGGACTGTGAAAAATTTGTTTGTGGAGTTATTGAAGATGGGGCGGTCCAAACGCCTGAAAAATGCAAAGATAGATGAAATGAGAGACCGGATTCTATGGATGGAGGGGATGTTGCCGTCTGAACCAGCCCCATCCATGCCTAAAGAGAGTCTACTAAAGAGGAAGGTTGTTGTCCCTAGCAACACTGATGAAACTGCTATGGAGACGCAGTGTGCTCAGATGAAAAGTAAACTCAAAATGGAGGAGATGTTGAAACATCTGATTATATCAAATGCAGCTCAACAGCAGGCAAATGCGGATTTTCAGCGGAGCTTTGCAGCTCAGCAAAAGGCTCACCAAGAGAGCATGGCAGGCTGGAAACAGAGACGCCAGCAGCCAATGGAGGCCATCGGTTTGGAGGAAACCGAGTATGTGTGCAGGGCTGAATTGGATGCCTTGCAACGGAAAATGGAAGAAAAGGAACAAGCCTTGGAATTGCTTAAAATGGAGCATAGAAACTTGCAGGAAATGAATGAACTACTCAAGTCTCATGTGTTACAGTGGGAAGAATCCACTGCTCTTCTTTTGGTCGAGTTGCAAAAACGCAGAGAGACTATAATGGAGAAAGATACCATCCTCATGGAAAAGGAAAGTGAAATTCAGACTTTGCAGAAGCAAAGTATGGCTGATATGTTGGAGTTGCGTAATCAGCTGGAAAAAAGTCTTCAGTGTTTGGAAGTTACAAAAATAGACCTGCAGGAGTCGCAGGAACAGAATGTTGCTCTGAAAGCGACATTGTCTCTCAGCGACAAAGAGAAAAGTGAAAGAGAGGCTAAATTACTGAGTACTGTGTATGAGCTCACTACTTTAAGCAATGTGGTAAATGAATGGCGTGCGGACTGTGAAAGTTGGAAAGGGGAAGCCCAACGTGTCCAGCAGCAGTTAAAGGAGAAAGAAGCCTGTGTGGCAGAATTACATTCTTATTCCCAGATGCTAGCCAATGAGGTGAAGGCTCTTATGCAGGGAAAAGAAGATTGTGAACATAAGAGGGAAAAAGTAGAGGCACAGCTTCTGGAATCGCAAGTCAAGGTGTCAGAAGGTGACCGATTGTGTGCTAAGCTGTCAGAGAAGGCAAACCGACTGCAGGTTGAGTTGGACAATGTTACAAATCAGCTTTCTCAAGCAGACAGCAAATCTAGAGAAATTGCGGAAGATTTTTCTATCTTGGAATCGCAGCTGCAAGACACGCAGGAACTCTTACAGGAAGAGAGGTGTCAAAGGCTGAGTTTTAGCACAAAGCTCAAACAAATGGAAGATGAGAAAAATGGCTTCCTGGAACAATTAAAAGAGGAGGCGGAAGCAAAGAAAAACCTATCAGAGCAAGTCGCAACATTGCAAGCTCAGATAGCGGATATGAAAAAACGCATGGAAGAAAGCGTTGGTTCATTACAGTGTGTTGAAGATGTGAAAAAGAAGTTTGATCAGATGCTTGGTGAAGAGAAGACTGTGTCTGCAAAATATGCAGAAGAACGCGCCCGTGCAGAAACGGAGGTGCGTGATAACGAGAGCAAAGCCCTGTTCTTGGCTCGCTCTTTGGAGGAAGCTCTAGAGTGTAAGGCTGAACTAGAAAGTGTTAACAAACAGCTGCGTACAGAAATGGAAGAATTGGTCAGCTCCAAGGATGATGTTGTGAAAAGAGTTCAGGAGCTAGAAAAGTCTAAGCGAGCCTTAGAACAGCAAGTAGAAGAGATGAAGATTCCGTTGCAGGAACTGGAAGAGGAATTCCAGGCAACAGAGGATCTGTCCCAAAGAGGGGATAGTGTGCCTGATGCAGTTTTTAAAAGGATCAGTGTTTTGGGGTCTGTCCTGAGTGAGCCTCAGAAATGTGATGACATGTGGCTTGAATCACCCCTTTGGAATAAACCGTTCCTTCAAAAACTTCAAGCATTGGAAAATGTATCATTAGAGCTTCAGCAAACAAAGGAGCTGAGTAAGAAATGTGATGATTTCTCAGTTCAGGCTGAAAACCTAGTGGGGAAAACTAAGGCTGTTGGTGAAAACGTGAAGCAAATGAATAAGTGCCTTTCAGGGAGTGTTTCCAAAATGGAACTGGTGAAAGACGGGTGGCAGAAGTTTGATCGTGATCTTGAGATGCATTCCATGTGGAATTCAGATAGAGAAAAAGAACTAGGTGACCTTGAGCGGTCAAATAGTTCAGCAGAAAGTGCATTGAAGAAACCTGTAAAAGAATGTGTTGCAGTTCCATGCTTCTTCACTGATGCAGAGAGGAGGTCTATAATGGATACCACCCAGATCGCTGGGTTCAACTGTGTTGTTGCCTTTAACCCCTATGTTGGTGTAAGGAAAGTTGATGATGTTCTGGTTGACTACTTCTGTGAAGAGTTTGGCAAGAAATATAAACTGAATATCAAATCAAATAGTAGGCCTTTACTGCGACTCGCTCAGGAGGGCGAAAAGTTTAAGAAGTTGATGAGTGCAAATGCTTCCGATCTGCCTATGAATATGAAATGTTTGGTGAATGATATTGATATCTCTGGGAAAAGGAACAGGGGTCACTTTGAAGAAATGTGTGACAGCCTGTTGTCTCAATTGGAAAATCCTCTGCACAGCATCTTAGAGCAAGCAAAGCTCAAGAAGGAAGATCATTCCCTTTTACAACAAAAAGTCAATGATTGTGTACAGATGTATGGAGAGGCAACTCAAGTCACAGAGGGATGTCAAGAGTCCCTACTTGGAACAAAGCTTAGTGAAGCAAAGGTTCTCAAAGTTTTGTGGAAAACATTTATGGATTGCAGAGAGAGGCGTCTTAAGAATGTTGAAGACATTAAGACTAGCCCAATTGAGTTGCCTATGGATCACGGTCCTCCATGGTGGATTGGACAGACGGTTATGAGGGACAAGCTGTCTGACATTTATGAGAAAGCTGTCAATGAAGATGACAGAAACGAGAAGGAGCAAAATGATGCCAAAAATGCAGTTGAAGAATGTGTATATGAGATGAGAGACAAACTGTGTGGCAGTTATGAGAAATCTGTCAATGAAGATGACAAAACAGTTTCATCCGGAAGCTTGAGGATAATAGGAGGCTTATCAGTGAGTCAGCAGTGCCTGACACATGCGTGCCTGGAAATATGTGTCCCAACCCTAGGGTTGAAACAAGAGGGGGGGGTATGTGACAGGAAGTCAGGTAAATCTGGGAATGTAGTCACTGAGAGGAGACACATTCCCACCTGCTTTGAAAGTTCACTGATACTATAGGGTGTTGGCTGCAGAGAGAGCCAGCAGGAAGTTGAAAACCATTCAGCTGTTCAGAATGAGGAGATCAAGGACTCTATAATTTGTCCAGAGAAAATCTATTGAGTGCTGCCTCCTGTCGCTGTGTGAGCTGGGAAGAGGAGGACAGACATACGTGTACCTCCCGACGCCGTGTGGGCATGGGAGAAGGACTGCTGCCGCCTGTCGCCGTGTGGGCTGGGAGAGGGGGACAGTCGGATGTGTGCCTCCCGACAAGCTGGTGAGCATGGGAGAAGACCCCCTAAAGCGATGTGAAGCTAAGGAGGGTAACCACGAGTGAAGACGTCTCAAAGGTGAGAAGACAAAGTGTTCCATGTGAAGAGTGTGAAGAGTAAAGGGACCTGTTAAATGAACTGTGTTCAATATGAAGAATCTGAAGAGTAAAGGATCCTGTTATAAATGAACATGTGCTGTGTGAAAGAAAACAAAGGGACATGTTCAATGGACAATGTTTGTGCTGTGTGAAAAGCAAACAAATGGACATTTGAGTGTCTGCTGTAGGATCAGCAGTGTCGGCCCAACAGTAGGTTGGAAAGACTTCTTAGGTAGGTTCCAGCGTGAGAAGGTAGCCGCCCACAGAGGCAAGGATTTATTTTGTCTTTTATTTTATTTTGGCTGTTTTGATGCTTGCAATTGTGTTAAGTAAATTGCATGAATAAATCAGTCTTGTTTTCAACCTCTAATCGGCTATCTCTCTGTGAAAACGCACCCCCAAAGGGGTCATCCACACCCGCCACCGAGCTAATCCCTCACAGTACTAAGGGGCCCAAAGTGTGCCAGGAAAATATCCCCCACACCATTACACCACCACCAGTTTGTATAGCTGAAATTGCATTGCATTGGAACTGAAATGGTGGAGGACCCTTTATTTGGTCCGCACTGCAATTGGATTGCATGGAGTTCAGACCCATGCAATCCGATCCCTGGCCAATTTCACAGTTCGCACTGCATTCTACAAACTGATTTGGGGTGTCATTAAGATTACATTGACACCCGCAGTGGTTAGCAGAGAGCAGTGTGAAGTGCCTGTGAGTCAGATGCAATGCAGGAACCCACACAGAAATTGTGGTGGTTCTCGCATCACATCAGTGTGAACCCAGCCTGAATGTATGCACAAGGATTACATATAGAGGTGTCAAACACAAGGCCCGTGGGCTGAATCCACCCTTCCAGGCTATTTTATGTGGCCCTCGCACCTCTCCTGCAGCTACAGGAGAGTTCTAACCCTCCTTTGGTCCTCCTCTAGACCCTGCACTTTCTTCTTCCCAGCAACTCCCCAGCTTCTTCCCAGCAGCAGCACAAGGTAAGGGAGGGTGGGGAACTCTTAAATTCTGATGGTGGGGGGGGGCTCTTGACATCTGATGTAAGAGGGGATGGGGTGCTCTGGACATCTAATCTTACAGATTCAACCAGCCCTTTGGGGGCAATCATAATGCTGATGCGGCCCGAGAAGAAACTGAGTTTGACACCCCTGCACAAGAAGATTTCTTGTATTAGTATGTGATCTGAACAATACTACATTTACCACAGTTAATCTCTATGCGCCTAATATGGGTCAACAGAAATTCCTTAACACTCTATTCAAAAAGGTCCGGCGGTTGCAACGTGGGCGTCTATTTGTGTAGCGGAGACTTCAAAGAAGATCTCAACGTGTCTCCTTCTATTCTTTGGCGCAATAGCACATACTTCTTATCCGTGAAACAAAGGAAACAATTAAACTTGAGATCAACTGGAACCGTTCTTGCAAGAATTTTCTAACCAGTGTGGACACTATTGTTTTCAATGTCTGGTGTGCTCATAAAGCGTACAGTAGAGGCGTGTTGCTACAGTTAGCGGCAGGAGAGAGGAGGAGGATGCAAGGTGTCGACTCATTGCTGTCACAAATTAAATCCTTAGAGGTACAGTACAATCTAAAACTTCACCCACTTCTACCATTACTGAAAATCTTTTGTGGTGTAGGCAAAAACTCCTGCTACTTCTGTTGAATGAACAGGAGAAAGCATTAAAGACTGCAAAAGCTACATTTTATGCCCAAGGTAACAGAGCAAGCAAACTCTTGGCCAGCATGCTGAGGACAAGGCATCCAAAGTCCTGGCTTCCCTTTGTAATGGATTTGGTAAGGAATTCACAAGTCTCCCATCCAACTGATATTGCTAATGCTTTCCAGAAGTACTACTCCACATTATACAAATTAAAGGATTATCCTACCACTGCCCAGCCTACGGATGCTGCTATCTCTGCATTTCTAGATACATACAACTTCCCAGAGTAGACCCCACCGTGTAAGCCAAACTGAATGCACCTATTACCTCTTCTGAAATCCTTTAATTTTTTTATGGTCTACTTGAGTTGAGCCCAAATCTATGTTTGATTTAACCACTTTCCCACTGCTCACATTGCTGCTACTGCAGCAATGTGGCTCGTTATCGTCCAGTGACGTAGACCTACGTCGCTGGACTCCTCCCCCTGTAGGCGGCGCTCGTGCGCCGCCGGAGGCGCGCTCCCGCTGTTTTCAGTCACAGCGGGAGTCGGGCCAGGGGAGGAGCGGTCACCGCCGCTCTTCCCCGATCGTCGGAGAATCGAGTGAGGAGATCCGCCCGCTTGTGTAAACAGAGCGGGCGGATCTCCTAAGTGACAGGCAGGGACAGATCACAGTGTTCAGCATAGCTGAACAACTGATCTGTCCTTGTGTCACTCAGTCACCCCCCCCCCCCCACACGTTAGTAAGCACCAGGCATACATTAACCCCTCCCTCTCCAATAAAATTAACCCCTTCCCTGCCAGTGTCATTTTTTACAGTAACAGTGCATATATATATAGCACTGATTACTGCAGTAATGTCACTGGTACCCCCAAAAATGTCAGTCAAGGGTCCGATCTGTCCGCCGCAATGTCGCAGTCCCGCAAAAAAAATCGCAGATTGCCGCCATTACGTGTTAAAAAAAAAACACCAAAAATGACAGAAATCTTTCCCTTAGTTAGTAAACGCAATAACTTTTGCGCAAACCAATCAAAATATGCTTTTTGCTAATTTTTTTTTACCAAACATAGGTAGCAGAAAACAAATTGGCCAAAATTTTTTAAAAAATTTGATTTTTACATTTTTTTTTTGGGGGGGGGGGGGGGGATTTCACATAAAAAAGTTAAAAATAGTTATTTTTTCAAAATAAACGCTCTTTTTTTTTATAGCGCAAAAAGTAAAAATCGCACTGGTGATCAAATACCACCAAAAAAAATGGTGTTGTGGTGTACATGGCATGCTTTCCTTGTTGTTTCTCCTTTCTTTTCTTCTTCTTCTTTTCCTTCTCTTCTGTTTCAGTCTTTGTTTTCCCTAGTAATGGGGAATGTCTGTTCTTGGATGTTTTTCTCTTTTGAAAGCCCCTCTGTCCAGTTGAGAGAGATTATGAGTGGGCTTGGTTCTTAATACACTATATTGTCAAAAGTATTGTGACACCTGCCTATACACGCACATGAACTTTCATGGCATCCCAGCCTTAGTCCGTAGGAGTCAGTATTGGCCCATCCTTTGACGCTATAACCTATTCAACCCTTTTGGGAAGGCTGCCCATAAGGTTTAGGAGTGTCTATGGGAATGTTTGACCATTCTTTCAGAAGCACATTTGTGAGGTCAGGCACTGATGGTGGAAAGAAGGCCTGGCTCACAGTCTGCGCTCTATCGAGTTGAGGTGCACAAAGCAAGGTCCATAAAGACATGGATGAGCGAGTTTGGGGTGGAGGAACTTGACTGGCCTGCACAGAGTCCTAACCTCAACCTGATAGCACACCTTTGGGATGAATTAGTCCGAGCCAGGCCTTCTCGTCCATCATAAGTGCCTGACCACACAAATGCGCTTCTGGAAGAATGGTCAAACGTTCCCATAGACACACTCCTAAACCTTGTGGACAGCCTTCCCAGAAGAGTTGAAGCTGTTACAGCTGCAAAGGGTGGGCTAACTCAATATCGAACCCTATGGACTAAGACTGGGATGCTAATAAAGTTCATCAGCATGTAAATACTTTTTTACAATATAGTATATATTGTATTATGTATGCCTTATTTTCCTTACCTGAGAGCGGTGTGCTCATTATGTAATCCAATGGTGTGACACATTGTCAAATGCGATGTCCAGTTGTGTCTGGTGTATTTTATTTTCTTTCTTTGTAAAAATTCAATAACAATTATTGGATCATAAAGATATGAGTGCCTATGAATCCCTGGCCATAGAGATGAAGCACCCATTTTCTTTTTGAAGTCTTTGCAATACGATGGACTTTATTTGCCTTCATGTTGCTGCACTTTGTTCTTAAAAATGGACAATACAGTTGACTGTTGTTACTGCACTTGTATTCATTCTCAGGCCTTTGGGCCCATGTACTGTATTCGCACTTTTTTTTTATTCAAATAAAGTACTTGTGGAATATATAAAGAAATGAGTGAACAGCAACTGTTCAGTATGAAGAAGTGAGTCAAAGGTTTTATGAAGAAAAGCTTTGCAATGGTTTTTCCTGAATGTTAGAGTAAAGTAATGTATGTAGGAGATTGTTGACCCAGATCCATAATCCGTTTACCTTTGGACACCAGATATGTGGCATAGTGCCCTCCTGGAGGCATGCTCGGTAACACGTATAAAGTAGGCCAGATAGGCTGGTATAAAATAAGGCATAAGATTTTGTGTTTGGATTCCAAGCAGAAACAAGGTGCAGTCATTGAGTTCTTGATGAAGGAGGGATGCAGGCTGTCTGACATCCACAGAAGGCTACAGACAGGGCCGGACTGGGAATAAAATTCAGCCCTGGAAATATTTTCATACCAGCCCCATAGCATTATTATACCAGCTCAACAGCATGTCATTATATTCTTGTTCATAAAAAGGAAAACCATGCATTTTTAAGCACATCTGAGGAGTGTATTATAGATAAGACAGATATGAAAGCATATAGGGCTTTATATATATTAACTCCGGTTCAAAGTGGAAAAAGTGCCATACATGGTACAGGAGGTGGTCATAGGCTGTGTGGACATGGCACAGGAGATGTCAGAGGCTGCGAGCATTGTACAGGAGGATATGTCAGAGGCTGCGAGCATTGTACAGGAGGATATGTCAGAGGCTGGGGGCATAGTACAGGAGATGCAGGGGCTGCGGGCATGGTACAGAGATGTCAGGTTGCGAGCATGGTACAGGAGATGCAGGGGCTGTGGGCATGGTACAGGAGATGCAGGGGCTCTGGACATGGTACAGGAGATGCAGGGGCTGCAGGCATGGTACAGGAGATGCAAGGGCTGTGGACATGGTACAGAAGATGCAGAGGCTGCGGCACAGTACAGAAGATGCCGAGGATGCAGACATGGTACAGGAGATGCAGGGGCTGTGTGCATGGTACAGATGATGCAGGGGCTGTGTGCATGGTACAGATGATGCAGGGGCTGCGGACATGGGGCAGGAGATGCAGAGGCTGAGGCAGGAGAAGCAGAGGCTGCGGGCATGGTACAGGACATGCAGAGGCTGCGGGCATGGTACAGGACATGCAGAGGCTGCGGACAAGGTACAGGAGATACAGAGGCTGCGGGCATGGTACAGGAGATGTGGGGCTGCGGGCATAGTGCAGGAGATGTTGGGCTGCGGGCATAGTGCAGGAGATGCGGGGCTGCGGGCATAGTGCAGGAGATGGGGGGCTGCGGACATGGTACAGGAGATGCAGAGGCTGTGGGCATGGTGCAGGAGATGCGGGGCTGAGGGCATGGTGCAGGAGATGCAGGGCTGTGGGCATGGTGCAGGAGATGCAGGGGCTGCGGGCATGGTGCAGGAGATGCAGGGGCTGCGGGCATGGTACAAGCGAATCTCCTAAGGAGATGCAGGGCTGCGGAGTGGTCTTACCCATCGGTGAGGTGCCGTAAATTTAAAAATGGCACCGCCCGGCGCCTTTACGTCACTGCGCATGTGCCCTCTGCCCGAGAATGGCCGCAGCGCTGGATGCACAGTGTACATGTTGGGCCGGCCGCAGCCATTTTTTTTTTTACAGGTGCCAGTGATGTTCAGGCAGCCCCAGGGAAATTTCCCGGTATCTCGGTAGGCCAGTCTGAATGTTAACAGAGATGACACCATTGACAACAGTCCCCAATGACAAGACATTGCTTATGTCAATGATGTCATCTCCATAAACATTCTGTAGCCTTCTGTGGATGTTGGACAGTCTGCACCTCTCCTTCGTCAAGAACTCAGTGACAGCATGTCATTGCCTCTGCTTGGAATCCATTATTTATCTGCAATGAAAAAGAAAAAAGTTACTATGGAGAAAGGGTTACTCTACCAACGTGTGAAATTTGAATGACCTGCTGTATGTACAGTATGTTAATAAAAAACATGTCCCCTTTTTAATTCCGGTACAGCCCTTGTATCTTATACATCACTGTCTAATTAACGTATCCTGGAAATCCTCTTTGACTCCTTTAACCACATGCAATATTCAAACTCTGAATAGGTACAAGTGTCTTAAGCCCCCAAAACGCAATGGAAGTTTTATGTAAACATATGAATAATTACAGTATTTAGGCTATTTGGATCCTTTCAATATTTGGTCTGGTGCTCCTAATATGTTGTCTGTTTAGCCAATGGGGGATTTATTTCCTGTTTTCCTAATGACCACTGTCAAAAGGGCAGAAAATAATGAGAAATCTAACATTGCCCAGCTGCCACCATAATGCCTGGTACACAATAAGATTATCGCCCGCATGATCTTTTTTTTTTTTTTTTTTTTTGCATACTAGTCTCATATCAAAAATTAAAGAGGTTACTAAAGTTACGAAAAATCTTGTACGACAGAATAAAAATTTGAAAGTGATGTATTTTCGGACGACAACTGTACTGATTAAACAAAAATCGTATGATCTGGTATTGTACAAGAAAAGTTTCGGTGCATGTCCCTTCGGATAATTCCGGATGAACTGTTGTGATCGACTCTCGAAAGCTGTGTACCAACGATCAGATTATTGTACGATGAATAGAAAGCGGTATTTTTCGTACAATTTTCTGATCGTGCATACGGGCCATAACAGAAGGTGAGGGTAAATCTTCAAATTGGGACACCTGATTGTTCAATGTGAAGTTTTTCCTTTATTTTGAAGAAATTTCCTCTGACTTCTTGTTGTGTCTCCAGGCCAGAAAGTGAATTGATGTCTTTCCCAAAAAAAAAAATAATTTTTAATCAAGAATTAACTTTATTTAAAAAATCACATTTTTTTGCAGTACAAGAATATAGTGCATCTGATATTTACAGCATGTCCAAAATCAGCCATTGACTCACCATTGCTCTAAACATTTCAAACTGATACAGGTCACACGTCATGTCATAGGCATAAAACAGATATCTCAGTAACAATTCAACTCAACTCAAACACTTTTTATTTGTGGAGGAATCACTTTTTATCAGCATGGGCCTGATAAAAAAAACTCTATGCCATTAATTTACCAAAACAGGAGAATGCTAAAACTGGTGCACCTCTGCTGGAGAATGCTAAATCTGGTGCATCTCTGCACAGAAACCAATCAGCTTCCAGTTTTTTTTATTTTTTATCAAAGCTTAATTGAACAAGCTGAAGTTAGAAGCTGATTGGCTACCATGCTGCACCAGATTTTGCACCCCCCAGTTTTAGTAAATAAACCCCATTGCATATTATTTTTAGCACCTTTTTGAACCTTAGCAATAATTTTGTACAAGGAAATACAATATGAAAAGCAGCTGTAAATAAATATATTGTTAAGGGTTTATAAAAATTGTTGATTTGTTGGATAGTGTGGTTGTAGAGGTTATATTATTTTCACCCAAGATTCACCCATTTTTCACATCAGGTTTAATTAGAAAAACCATATCTCTCTTGGGTGAAAGTCCTGTGAAGTTTTGCGAAACTCTAATAAATAAACCACTAAGAGAATTTCATTGTTAGGCCCCTTTCACACACGCTGTCCGTTTGTCCGTTTTTCATCCATCCGTTGACGGATGAAAAACTGACATCAATGCATCTCTATGTAAAAACGGATGACAACGGATGAAAGACGGATAACAACTGACGAAAAACGGATAACAACTGACGAAAAACGGATGACAACTGACGAAAAACGGATGACAACTGACGTTGTGTGAAAGGGGCCTTAGGGTTTACAAACAATTTAAAGTGTCTGTAATGGAACCGCGACCCCACAATGTGCTTGTGTGCTTCCGTCAGAATACCGCTTCCTTCAGTTTTGAACAGAGATATCAGATATTCTAGCCGCCCCCCATACAAAACTAGCCAATAATAGCTTGTATAATATCTGGAACTTTAATTGAACAAACTCACACCGAATATATACACCACCAGGTCAGGTGCCTGATTACATTATCCTATGCATATGAAATTGCGTACAGAAAAACATTAGTCGACAACACTATATGGAATATACGGTACTTACAGAACGTCCTTTTAAAAAAAAAAAGAACATTTCTAGATTTTTGCCCATATACATGGTGGGAAAGACTTTATTAAATCCTCCTCAATGCTAGCTTGGGAGTTGGATCTAAACAAAACTTTTGATGGTGAGGAATGGCGTAAGGCTATTGCCTTCACATTTAAATCCAAGTGTGTCAACCACTGGGACAATTATCTGAAAACCTTACATAGGAGTTACCTAACCCCTTTTAAATTATCTTGAATATTCCCGGCCACACAACCAGAATGTTGGAGACAGTGCGGTGCAGTTGGCAACTTGCTCCTTATACTATGGGTGTGGAAGACAGGTGGTTGAGCTGATGACATTAGCATCTGCCATGAGTCTGACTCAGCAGTCCCCTATTGGCAATTGACAGATAGGCCGTTAACATGGATCCTAAGACTAGAGTCGCAGAGTCTGTGTGTCCTGAGGAGATGTGGACTTGAATCAAAAGTAACTTTACTCCAAGGGTCCCCCCAGCATACACCCCACAAAGAGCAATGTTCCCTCACAAGCCAGGGCCCATAGTCAGTAGGCAAGAGGCTAGCCTGCAGTCCCCTCCAAAAGCCCCTGTCCTGAGTGAGTTTGATACAGTGTCAATTCACGTTTGTACAAAAAATAAAAAGGTGAATTAACACCCTAAACTTTCCAAACTCACTGGTCTCCGGTGCACTCAACTCCGTGGGTGATTGGCTGTACCTGCCAAAACAGCTGGTACAGTGGTCCAGGGATTTGAAAGCCCCGCTCTTCTTCCCTTTTTTATTTTAGGGCTTCCTGTTGTCACCAGGGACGTGATCATTTTCCCGTTGTCACCAGGGACGTGACCATTTTCCTGTTGTCACCAGGGACGTGATCATTTTGACTTAAGCTGGGTTCACATGTATGCAAACTGAATGTGGGTTTCCCTGCATCCAATTCGCATGGCAGGCGAGCGTGACCGGCTTTTAAAGAAGCTGGTTTACACAGGTCCGGGACGGCTGCGGTCTGCATTCAAAAATGGTCCTGTGCGTCTTTAGCTTCGATTCAGGTGTGAATTCAGGCAAAAATTCAGACCTAATTCGCACCTGGACCGGTGAACAGGGACGCACTGTACCCCAGGCACGAACTCACAGCTGCATATGTGTGAACCCGGTCTAATCAAAATTGCTTTGATCCATCCTGGAAGCAATAAGGAAAGGAGAAGAGATGGGCATTCAAATCCCCAGATGGCTCATACGTCAATGATGTCATGAGTGTTCCCTCCCCTTTGTTACGTGCAACTATGGGGCATCTCCATCACGCAACTCATTGGGCAAGCTGACAGGCAATCATGTGGCAGCTTCCCACATATTGGAGAAAATTGGGTTTGAACCACGTTTGGATCCATACCTAGTTGTCACCCAAGGACAGAAAATGTGTTTCTGGCAGAAACACCAGGTAAAAATAAAGGACAGAGAGAAAACAAATGCAGTCACTACAGCTAAGAACTGGTTTGCTGCAATATATTACATTTTTGCACTTGGGTTCAGGCTAAATTCACACCAAGTTTTGTAGGACTGCATTGAGTGGTTATTCTATTGCAGTGTCATCAAAAGATTCGGTGTTCCCTACCTGGCTGGTTCATACCACCACATTGCAGTGGTGTGCACTTAAGAAAAGTATAGCAAGCCATACTTTTTTCCAGATCATCAAGACAAACCACCTCCTCGCACTGCATGGCGGCCAATAGAACTTTGTGAAATGGCACCTTGTGAGTGACATTTCCATGGATTTTATATACAAAGAAAAAGTGAACAGTGCGCTGTACTGTGATTGGCACTTTGGCATATTTCCACCACACACCAGCCGGTGCTTTGTAACACAATGGCCAGTGTGAATGTACCCCTAAATAAACTGTAACTTTATTCTAAAATGCTGGACATTATCATAGTTTGCACTGAAAGCAATGACATTGACCCCTTTCCCCCAGCCAATACCAACTAATTCAATCCAGTCGTTTTATCTGGTATGAAGGTGATATTGTGTCATTATTAACATTGTGACTCATAAGCATTTATTAAGCATTGTGTTAAAACAGGCTTGATTACTTTTTCCTGTGTTATCTTTCATTGTATTCAATTCTATTGTATTCTGTCTTTGTGGCTTCTTCTTCTTCCCTTATTGGGCAGTATAAGGGGGAGGCTGATTAGTGGGGACTTCAGAAGTTGGGTATGATAGCAGTGCTGAGGCCATGGCATTTTTCTGAATTAGGAACACCTGGAAGAATGACACAAATACAGAAGCTATAATACAGACATCAAACTGTTTTAAACATCATCATACCTTAGCTATAGCGTATTTGAAAATTGACACATTAAAAAGACCAATAGGCTTATGATAATGACAACATACAGTATCTGTGTCTCATTTACTTAACGTCTCACTAAACCCACATCATAAACTATAATTATAATAAATGGTGTATCACATGCTCTTCATACTCACTCAGTCACTATGAGATTCATTTTCAGTATTCTGCAAAAAACCTGGTTGATCCCGCTGCTCTCTATCTCCCCCTTCTGTCCAAGTCCCCAGTTCAGCTAGGGATTTTGCCAGAGGCGTAACTAGAACCTTCAGGGCCCCAGTGCAAAAAACCATGAAGGCCCCCCCCCCCCCCCCGGGCCCCTGACCATCAAGCCTGGGGCTCTTCCCACTGATCCTGGGGCCCTTTACTCTTGTTGTGGGGCCCTTTCACAAGAGTGGGCCCCCTTACTGCCATCTAGGGGCCTCCCCACGGTGGTGAAATGCCAGGGCCGGGCCGCAAGTGTGACCTTTGCGATCCTGGAAGTTCACCCAATGGTGTCAGTAGTTTTTATTTTTTGGTATTTTAATTGTATTATTTGTTATCATTTTATTTAATTTTTTTTACAGTGTCACTGACTATGACTCTGTCCATTTAGAAAAAGAAGGAGCTGGTAAATTACATATTTACCGACCCCTTCCTGGTTCTCTATTGTGTCACATCCCCTGCAGCAGCCAGCAGGAGAGGAAGCACAGTGTGTGGGGGGGGGGGCAGGGGAGCACACAGGGGCCCAGAGACAGAAGAACACAAGTGAACTGGATAGGAGGAGTGGCAGGGGCAGCATACAGAGGAACCAATCTCCTCCATTTTCCTCTTGCAGCTACAGGAGGTAAAAGGAGGACAGTGATTTCTCTACATGCTGCCCCCGCCGCCCCTCCTATCCAGGTTACAGGGGGGCCGCATAGGCCCCCTGGAGCATGGGGCCCGGTTGCAATTCCAACCCCTGTAGTTACGCCCCTGAGCATTTTGCACCTGTATATAAAGAGGAGGTATAGGTGGCGTTTTCTGTATAATATGTGCAATCCTTAAAAAAAAAAATCAGACACTAGTGAAAAAAAGTTATACAAGGGATAAACTAAATGTAAAAATGTGTATGTGTGGTCCTATTGCACAAACCCCATATGAAAACAATGATAAGGTACAAACATAAAAAAAGCTTAAATACTATAATAGTGATCCACACTTATAAATTACTAGACACACTCTGTAATAATAAATACAGTGCTACAGAAGAGTGCTCTCCATGCAGAAATGTGCCAAAAAAAGTGCAATGTTCAAATGAGTCCATAAAACAATCTAATAAGTAAAAAAATTCATAAAAATTGGTAACGTGCTATGGTGCAAAAAATATGTTCTCCAAGGTGCAGCATCAGTCTCTTGGTGATAAAAACAGGAGGTGAATCCCCTCGTGCTCCCCCCTCAGCTCCACACTCACCAGAGGACTGAACCCCTGCCCAACAAATGGTATAATACACGATCCTGTATCTCCTCCTCCGTCTCACCGGGTCTGTTCAATGGGAATTCCCCTCACAGTGTATATGGACAAGAGAGGCAACTCATCATGTGAGTCCGTAACAAATGCATTTATTTTAAAACCAGAAAACACATTTACAGCAGTTCAAGGAATATAAGCGGTCTGCAAAGTACACTTGGTCACTTACGTTTCTGAGTTTCTGATCCATGGAACGCACAGCGTTCAGGACATAGTGTACTTTGCAGACTGCTTGTATTCCTTGTACCACTGTAGGTGTGTTAGTGCATCTGACCCCTGCAGGGGTTCAGTCCTCTGGTGAGTGTGGAGCTGAGGGGGGAGAACGAGGGGATTCACCTCCTGTTTTTATCACCAAGAGACTGATGCTGCACCTTGGAGAATATATTTTTCGCACCATGGAGAATATATTTTTCGCACCATATAATTTTATCATTTTTTATGAGTTTTTTTACCTATTGGATTGTTTTATGGACTCATTTGAACATTGCACTTTTTTTTGCACATTTCTGCATGGAGAGCACTTTCCTGTAGCACTGTATTTATTATTACAGAGTGTGTCTAGTAATTTATAAGTGTGGATCACTATTATAGCATATAAGCATTTTTCATGTTTGCACTTTATCAGTGTTTTCATGTGGGGTTTGTGCAATAGGACCACACATACACATTTTTACATTTAGTTTATCCCTTATATAACTTTTTTCACTTGTTTCTGTTTTATTTTCATAGGGATTGCACAAATTATACAGGTAGAGCCACCTATACCTCTTCTTTATTTTCATTTCCATACCCCACTAGGTGGGATATGTGAGGTTTGCTGCAGCCATTTTGTTCACACTGTAGTGCGGAACATTACCAATTTCAGATTTTGCACCTGCGGTGGCAACTCTGCACATGCTCAGTTTTCAGTGAGCTTCTATGCTGAGAATTTCCTCCCTATGACATCAGAGCAGCCAATGTGACTATAGAGTCACACATATGGGCGTATTATACACAGTGGTAAATGACAGCCCACTCCCTCCCTTTACCTTCACGCCCACTAACCAGCTAAACACAATGGGGGCAGGATACTATATGTAGATTGATGGAGGCTTCACCTTGCTTTTTATTCTAAGACACAGGCTGGAGGGGCGTGACACAGATTGTGACTGGTGGAAATCCGACTACACCATTATATTGCCAAAAAATAATAAAGATTTGTATGACAATCTTTAACCACTTACTGCAAATCGATGTAGCTCTATGTCGGCTGCAATAAGTGGGTGATGCCTACAGCTAGAGGCATCATCCTGGTACCATTATTTAGAGTCGGCTTTCAGGTGGTAACAACTGATGCGGCTCAGGAGCTGCTCGGTTGTTACCCCAGTGAGTGGGAGGAGACGCCCCCCTCCTGCCGCTTTCCGCGGCTCTGCCCGGGTCTAGACAGGCTAGGAGAGAGTTGGGTCATGTGACTGCTGTATTAGGAAAAGGGTACTTAGATGTTTTTCTTATTAAAATAATTACAGTGCCATCATCCACATACAGAAAGAGATGGGAAAATGTCAATTAAATAGTGTGTGTTTAACATCACTTAACCACTTAAGCCCCGTAGGATTTGGCTGCTCAATGACCAGGCCCTATTTTGCGATTTGGCACTGCGTGAATTTAACGGACAATTGCGCGGTCGTGCGACACTGTACCCAAATGAAATTGATGTCCTTTTTTCCCACAAACAGAGCTTTCTTTTGGTGGTATTTGATCACCTGTGCGATTTTTATTTTTTGCGCTATAAACAAAAAAAGGCCGACAATTTTGAAAAAATAACAATATTTTCACATTTTTTTATATGAAATTCTCAAAAAAAAAAAAAAAAAGTAAAAATCAAAATTTTCTAACATTTTAGGCCAATTTCTTTATTGCTACATATTTTTGGTAAAAAAAATTGCAATAAGCGTATTTTGATTGGTTTGCTCAAAAGTTATTGCGTTTACCAACTACAGGAAAGATTTATGTCATTTTTATTGTTTTTTTTTTAACTAGTAATGGCGGCGATGCAATTTATTTTGCGGGACTGCGACATTGCGTCGGACAGATCAGACCCCTAACTGACATTTTTTACATTTTTAGGGGGACCAGTGACATTACTACAGTAATCTGTGCTAAAAATATGCACTGTTACTATAATAATGACACTGGCAGGGAAGGGGTTAACAGTGTGGGTGATCAAGGGGTTAAATGTGTACCTAGGGGCGTGGCTTGTGGAATGACCATAGAGACCTGTGATCCTATCTAAAAGGTTCTGTGATCATTCCAGGGAGAAGAACGGTTGGCTGTGTTTACATCCTATATAGAAGGATCACAGGCACTCTATGATCATTCAACAACGGGCTATAGCCATCAGCAGTGATCGCACTAAAATAAAACTGACAGGCTGGTTGTGCTGAAGTCGATCGATAGATAGATCAACCTCAGTATAACCAGCTTGCCCATGGATGAATCGAAATTCGACTGGTGCCTGCTGAACTGGCTGAATTTCATAGTTACATAGATAATCTGGTTGAAAAAGACACTTGTCCATCCAGTTCAACCAACATAAATAAAAAAATAATAATAATAGAAATTATTTTGATTCGTCTATGGCCGGCTTAAGGAACACACACCTTTTAATGTTTTTTTTTTTTTTTTTTAATTGTCCCTCAATGTATAACTATTATCAATCATGTCGTCTAAGAATGTAGGTCCACGTCAATCACAATGTATGACAGCTGCCAACCCGCATAAACTCACACCTGACTGATCCAGACGCTTTCTGCGTGTCGCGTGACGTCTCTGGTAATCCCCACTGATAAAGTAAACAAAGGGGTGTGGTCACCCTGTGATGTCAGTGACCAAATATGGACATGGCCATATAAATGTAGTCAGGTGCCGACTATCATAGTATGAATACAGTGGACATGACCTCATTGCTGCAGTCTGCTCCTGTTTCCCTCTAGTTCTGCACTTAGATTGTTTGCATCACATTTCTGAGCCAAGAAGCAAAGGACTGTGGGATTTGTAGTCCTGTGTTCAGCCATAACTGGACTCCTGAGTCTCTCACAAGCTGCTAAGGGCGATTATGGGAGAGGCTATTTAATCACTTGCGGCAGGTTGGCCCTGTCCCGCGAAATGACATAGCTGTACGTCGTTTTGCGGGACCGCTAGTGGGGGCGCGCACACGCCAGTTGACTACAGAGGGAGCCAAGCAGTGGGTCCGGTGGCTGCGATGTCCACTAGGCACCCGCGATCGTTACCCATGGAGACAGAGCGGCGGTCTGCCGTTGTAAACACAGCAGACCGCTGTTCTGTCAATAATGAACACAGGGATCCTGTGTTCCTCTTATTTAGGAACACAGGTCTCTGGTTATTCAGCAAGCCCATCCCACACACAGTTAGAAAGCACCCCCTAGGGACACATTTAACCCTCTGATCGCCCCTGGTGTTAACCCCTTCCCTGCCAGTGTCATTAGTACAGTAACAGTACAAATTTTTAGCACTGATTACTGTAGTAATGTCACAGGTCCCCCCAAAAGTGTAAAAAATGTCAGTTAGGGGTCCAATCTGTCTGCCGCAATGTCGCAGTTCTGCTACAAATCGCTGAACGCAGCCATTACTAGCAAAAAAAAAAAAAAATAATAAAAATGACATAAATCTTTGCCCTGGTTTGTAGACACAATAACTTTTGTGCAAGCCAATCAATATACTCGTATTGGGATTTTTTTTTTTTTTGTTACCAAAAATATGAAGCAGATGACATATTGGCATAAAATGATAAAAGAAAAACGGAATTTTTGTAAAATCTTACCTGTAAAATTCCTTTCTCTGAGTCCTCCGACAGTCGCCGCCTCTTCATATTCGTCACATATGGGGTATTAGACTTTGCTCCGAAGGAGTAGCTAGGCAACAGAATATGTTAACAATAAAGCTTTTAACATATCCCACCCTCAAGGGGTGGTCCCCTCAGTCAATACCCTCCTACTTCCTGCAACCATATCTCAGTTTTAGTGGAATAGCAGTAGAGTATACAACCAAACCCCAAAAGAGGGGCGGGGGCGGCGACTGTCGGAGGACTCAGAGAAAGGAATTTTACAGGTAAGATTTTACAAAAATTCAGTTTTCTCTTACGTCCTCCGACAGTCGCCGCCTCTTCATATTCGTCACATATGGGGACGTCCCAAAGCAGTGCAAACATGAGGGGTGGGAAACGCATCCGCGCCGAAAGGCAACGCAGTCTCCGCATCAAAGAAAGGAACCTTACCAAAGGAAGGAAACCAGCTGGGCAACAGCAAAAAACAAGTGCTCAACAGGAGCAACAACCCAGGAAAAGACAAAAAACCAGGGGATACAAAACTTATCCCAACAGCCAGGAGTCCCCAACAAGGGACCCTAGGGAACAGCCGCACTAAGAACCTTGCGGCCAAAGGAAGCATCCGCCGATGCCTGAACATCTACTTTGTAGAATTTTGTGAAAGTGTGCACGGTCGACCAAGTCGCCGCCTTACACACCTGGGCTACAGAAGCCCCATGACGACAGGCCCAAGACGTACTCAATGATCTAGTAGAGTGCGCCTTCACAGGTACAGGAGGAACCTTTCCCTGCAAAGCATAGGCCTGTTCAATGGTCTGCCTGATCCATTTGGCGATGGTGGAGGCCGAAGCCGCCATGCCCTTCCGAGGACCCTCTGGAAGAACAAACAAGGAGTCCGTCTTACGAAAAGACTCAGTCGATTTAAGGTAAACCCTTATCGCCCGAACAACATCCAGAGAATGCAATCTCACCTCCTTTGGATGTTTAGGCTTCGCGCACAGCGAAGGCAAGACAATATCCTCATTAAGATGGAATTCCGAAACTCGTTTCGGAAGAAAAGAAGGATTAGGTCGCAAGACCACCTTATCCAAATGAATAACCAGGTACGGAGACTTGCAGGACAAAGCCGCCAGCTCCGACACTCTGCGAGCCTAAGTGATCGCCACCAAAAAGGCGACCTTTTTGGACAACATAGACGAGATCTCCCTGATCTGTTCAAAAGGAGCACGTTGTAACACAGATAGAACGAGATTCAAGTCCCAAGGGGGCAGAGGATCCCTCCTAGGGGGAACCAGATGCCGCACACCCTGAACAAAGGTGCCAACCAAGGAGTTGGAAGCCACGGGACGTTGAAACAGAACGGCCAGCGCAGACACCTGACCCTTTATCGTAGCCAGCGCCAAACGCTGATCGACACCCGTCTGAAGGAAAGACAGCACACGGGAAACCGAGTACGTGCGGGGTGAAAACCCCCTGGACTCACACCAGGCAAAATAGGCCTTCCAAGTACGGTAATAAACCTTCCCCGAGGAAGACTTCCTCGCGTTGATCAAAGTATGAACGACCTCTGGAGAGAGACCCTTCTCCTTCAGGACCTCGGTCTCAACAGCCAGGCCGTCAAAGCCAGCGACTGTAAAGCAGGATGGTAAATCGGTCCTTGAGACAGTAGATCGTCTCGAAGAGGCAGACGCCACGGGGCGTCGACCGCCAGATTCACGAGGTCTGCGTACCAGGACCGGCGAGGCCAGTCCGGTGCCACAAGAATCACCGCGCTGCGTTCCGAGTGCAACCTGCGAAGGAACCTGGACAGCAACTGAATCGGTGGAAACGCGTACATCAGCCTGTACTGATGCCACGGGTCCACTAACGCGTCCGACGCGTCTGCCCGAGGGTCGCGCGTCCGTGCCACGAACCTTCTCACCTTGTTGTTGAGACGAGACGCGAACAGGTCCACATCTGGAAGACCCCACTTCGCGCACAACATCTGGAAGACAGCCGGGTGGAGAGACCATTCCCCCTGATCCAGGGTCTGGCGACTCAGATAGTCCGCCTGCCAGTTCTCCACCCCCGGAATGTGAACCGCCGTTATCGCCGGGACATGAGTCTCGGCCCAAGACAGAATGTCGGCCACTTCTCGAGCCGCTCGGGCACTCCTGGTGCCCCCTTGGTGGTTGATGTAGGCCACCGCCGTGGCATTGTCCGTCTGCACCCGAACCGGGCAGCCCTGCAGCCGGTCCGTCCAGCGATGAAGACAGAGACTTATCACACGCAATTCCAGAATGTTGATCGGAAGGGAAGACTCCCCCTCCGACCAAGTCCCCTGGGTGGACAGAACGCCCAGAACTCCACCCCAGCCCGACAGGCTGGCGTCCGTGGTGATCACCGTCCACGAGACAGGACGAAACGACTTGCCCCCGGACACCAACGGGGACTGGAGCCACCACAGAAGGTTTCCTCTGGTGCGATGACTCAACGAGATTTGAAGATCCAGAGATTGAGGTCGCCCGTCCCACCTGGACAGGATCTCCGCCTGGAGACCCCGCGTGTGAAACTGGGCGAATGGAATCGCCTCGAAGGCCGAGACCATCAATCCCAGACATCTCATACACGTCCGCAGAGACGAGTGCGGAACGTCCCTGAGGGACCTGACTTCCTCCTGGAGAGTCCTGAGTTTGTCTTCCGGCAGGAAGACCTTCACCAGCACCGAGTCCAGAATCATTCCCAGGTAGGGAAGACGAACCGACGGACTCAGTGTCGACTTTGGAAAATTTATCGTCCAACCAAACTCCTGCAGAGTTTGCATCGTGACAGACAGGTCCTTCTCCAGACCCTGGCTGGTCGCAGACCAAACCAGAATGTCGTCCAGATACCCCAGGACAGAAACGCCCTGGGCCCTCAATAATGCCAGAACCGGTGCAAGCACCTTGGTGAAGACCCGCAGAGCCGAGGCGAGACCAAAAGGCAACGCCACGAACTGGTAGTGATCCTCCGCAATGGCAAATCGAAGGTACCTCTGGTGACCCTCGAAAATGGGGATGTGAAGATACGCATCCTTCAAATCGATGGAGGCCATGAATTCCCCCGGAACCAGGGCAGCCACCACCGACCGCAGGGATTCCATGCGGAACTTGCGAACCCGCACAGAGCGGTTCAGAGCCTTCAAGTCCAGAATTGGACGAACCTTGCCCTCCTTCCTGGGCACGGTGAACAGATTGGAATAAAACCCCCGAAATCTGTCCCGATGAGGCACCGGAACCACCACTCCCTGAGCCCTCAGGTCCCGCACCGCCAGGTGCAGTGTAAGAGACGCTCAGTGCGCGTGCCCAGGCACACGGGAAGCAATGTGCGAATGCGCATGCGCCAATGCGCGAACACGCCAATGCGCCAATGCGCGAACGCGCCAATGCGCGGACGCGCGAACGTGCGTACGCAACGTGCGCACGCAATTGGCGCCAAACGGCCTATTTATACCAGGCGGTGACAGGAGCACATTGCTGAGTGGTCTTTCAGCTTGTGTTCCTGTTTACCTGTGCCCTGACCTGCTTGTGGATTTCCCGTTACACCGACCCGGCTTGCCTTTTGACTCTCCTTGGATTCCTGCCTGCCTTGTGACCTCAGCCTGTCTTTGACCCTGCCTTGCCTTATGCCTTTGTACCTTGCTGCCAGACTGTGTACCAACTTCGGCTTGTATCCTGACTCCGCTTCTGCCTCACGTTCCTGTACCCGTGCTGTCCGGCTGTTGACAACCCCTTGGCTTGTGTTCCGATTACGCTCCTGCCTTCTCATCCAGCATCACCGAGTTCCAGTTTCAGGTGTTCATCCGGTGATCCACAGCCATCAGTCTTCTGCCAAGACATCACCTGCTATACCGGCCCTCGTGCCACTCTGTGTCTTACACCGCCTGTCATCTCTATCAGGGGTGTTGGACAGGAGGTGCAAGAGAAGCCCCCTCTACAGCTTGGTCTCCACCAGGTACGTGATAGTACCACTCAGCCAGATGTCGGAGACCGAGAGAGGGGCTTCACCTCTAGAGGCAGTATGCCAGCAACTTGCTTCGCTTACCCAAGCAGTCAAATCCTTGCAAGAGGGTTACTTCCAATTAGAGGGTCGCATCCAATCCATGGCTTCTACCCCGGCAACCCCGGCACCTGGGACCTCCATGCCCGAACGGGCTCTATCCACACCTTCAGTGGTTTTGCCACCACCGGAACCTCGGGTACCTGCTCCAGAACGATTTTCGGGTGACCGACACAAATTCCGGGCTTTCAGGAATTCTTGTGAGCTATACTTTGCCCTGCAGCCACGGACTTTCTCACTTGAATCCACCAAGGTGGGGTTCGTAATCTCTCTACTTCTCGGAGAGCCGCAATCCTGGGCCCACCGTCTCCTGGAACAAAATGATATAGCCTTGAACACCATCTCATCATTTTTCGAAGCGATGGCGCAGCTTTATGACGACCCCCAGCGATCTGTTACAGCCGAAGCAACCCTACATACATTACAACAAGGCCGCCGCCCTGCTGAGGACTATGTCGCCGAATTCTGCAGATGGGCTTCCGATACAGGCTGGAATGATGCAGCCTTACGGCATCAATTCCGTCTCGGCCTATCAGAGGGCCTTAAGGATGAACTTGCCAGAGTGGGTACGCCTGATTCTCTTGATGACCTTATTAGTCTTACTATCCAGCTTGACCGCAGGCTCAGGGAGCGGAGAGTGGAAAGAGCTGGAAGTTCCAGACCTACCTGGATGTTGCCTCAAGTGCCGTCACCTCCGGCTTTTCGTCCACCTGTCGCTTTCCCCACAACCTCCAGTGTGGAGCCCATGCAACTCGGACTTTTACGTTCTCCACTAACCACTGAGGAGAGATTGCGAAGACGCCGAAACAACTTATGCCTCTATTGTGGGGAAGCCGGACATTACCTTCAGACCTGCCCGGTGCGGCCTAGTAAGTCTCAGTTTGCTTTTCCTTCTTACCTTGCAAACAGTTCTGGGAAGGCTCTGTCCACTCACATTACTCTACCTCTCTCACTACAGATTCTCGGAAAGACCATCCAAGTCCCAGTCATTATTGACTCCGGCGCTTGCAGCTGCTTCATGGACAGTGACTTTGCTCAGCGTCATCAGATCCCTCTGCAAGCGAAAACCCGTCAGTTATCTATCCATCTAGCTGACGGATCCCATCTCAAGTCCGGGCCTATAACCCAAGAAACCTGCCCATTACTGGCTATCTCTAATAAAGGCCACCGAGAATACTTGTGCTTGGATATTATCCCATCTCCTCTGTTCCCTATCATTCTCGGTATCCCATGGCTACAAGCACACAATCCTCAGATAAACTGGAAGTCAGGAGAAGTGGCATTTCCATCCACCTATTGTCAACAAAACTGCTTCCAGCCCAGTCCAGGGAAACCTGCATCACTTTTGGGCCTGCAACCTGATCCCTCTGCATCCCAACTTGTGCCTGCAGCTTACCATGAGTTCTTGGAAGTCTTTGATAAACAGAAAGCAGACATCCTACCACCTCACCGGTCGTATGACTGCCCAATTGAACTTTTACCAGGTGCTGAGATACCGTTTGGGCGTATCTTCCCCCTCTCTGAACTAGAACTTGAGGCATTACGCCTTTACATCGACGAAAACCTGAAAAAAGGCTTCATCCGGCCCTCTACGTCCCCCGCAGGGGCTGGTATTTTCTTCGTTGAAAAGAAGGATCATTCTCTACGCCCCTGTGTTGATTATCGGGAGTTGAACAAGGTTACTGTCAAAAACAGATACCCCCTGCCCTTAGTTCCTGAACTTTTCCAACGTTTCAGGGCAGCCACGGTATTCACAAAACTTGACCTACGTGGAGCATACAACCTAGTACGGATCCGTGAGGGCGACGAGTGGAAGACCGCCTTTCGCACAAGATTCGGCTACTTCGAGTACCTTGTCATGCCCTTTGGATTGTGCAATGCTCCAGCTACTTTTCAGCATTTCGTGAACAATATTTTCAGAGACTTCCTTGATTTGTTTATGATTGTCTACCTTGACGATATTCTTATCTTTTCAGGTTCCATTGAAATGCACCGTGAACATGTCAAGAAGGTTCTCGGCCGCCTAAGAGACCATGGATTATACGCAAAGGCTGAGAAATGCGAGTTCGAAAAGGAATCAATCCAATTCTTGGGACTCGTCATTTCCACTTCTGGGATCTCCATGGACCCCCAAAAGGTCAAATCGATCCTCGAATGGCCCACTCCCACAGACAGGAAGAGCACACAAAGGTTCATTGGCTTCGCTAATTTTTACCGCAAGTTTATCAAGAACTTCTCCGCCATTATGCTTCCAGTCACCCAGCTAACAAGGCAAGGCACCCGTTTCCAATGGACACCGGCAGCACAAGCTGCGTTTGACCAGTTGAAGATTCTATTCACTACTGCACCTATCTTACGACACCCAAATCCCGCTCTGCCCTATGTTCTCGAGGTGGATGCTTCAGAAAATGCCATAGGTGCCATCCTGTCACAGCGTTCAGGTACGAAATCTCTTCTTCATCCTGTTGCCTTCTTTTCCAGGAAACTCAGCCCAGCAGAAAGGAACTACGATGTTGGAGACCGGGAATTACTGGCCATCAAGGCGGCCTTGGAGGAATGGCGCTACCTATTAGAAGGAGCATCTCACCCTATCCTGATCTTTACTGACCACAAAAATCTGGAGTACCTCCGAACAGCTAAGAGACTGAAACCACGTCAAGCCAGGTGGGCACTGTTCTTTTCTCGTTTTACCTTCCATATCACCTACAGGCCAGGCTCCAAGAATGGCAAACCTGATGCACTTTCCCGCATGTACCCAGAGGACGAAGAGTGTCACCCAGTAGACACAATCCTGCCATCCCAAAGTTTTCTACTTTTGCAAGCGGATCTGTTAACGCAGCTGAAGCAGGCGTCCACAAGGGATGTTTTACCATCAGGTATGTGCCTTCAGGAAGAAGAAGGTCTGTTTTTCTATAACCAAAAAGTGTTTGTACCTCCAGGTCTACGTGCCAAGATCCTCGGCCTGTGCCATGATCACCCCTTGGCAGGGCACTTTGGGATATCTAAAACGGTTGACCTGGTACAACGGTCCTTTTGGTGGCCTGGTCTGAAGTCCGACTGCCGTAATTATGTTAGCACCTGTACAATCTGCATCCGGAACAAGAATGACAAGGCCAAAGCCTGGGGTTTGCTAAGACCTTTGCCCATTCCCAAGAGGCCTTGGGAAATGATAAACATGGACTTTATCGTTGAGCTCCCTCCTTCTGAAGGATTCACGACCATCTTTGTGGTGGTCGACAGACTAACAAAGATGGCCCACTTTATCCCTATGTTGGGAACTCCCTCAGCAATGGAAACTGCCCAAACCTTCATCAAGGAAGTGGTTCGGCTCCACGGGGTTCCTAGTAATATCACTTCAGACCGAGGGGTGCAATTTACTTCGAGGTTCTGGAGAGGCCTTTGCAAAACATTAAAAATTGACACATACTTTTCCTCAGCTTATCACCCGCAAACAAACGGGCAAACGGAGCGTACAAACCAGACCCTGGAGCAGTACCTCCGGTGTTTTTCATCTTTCTCACAAGACGACTGGGCATCACTTTTACCCCTAGCAGAGTTTGCATATAATAACGCAGTGCATTCAGCCACGGGTCAAGCCCCGTTTTTTGCAAACTATGGGTACTTCCCGGCCTTTATGCCTGACGTAATACCTGATTCCTTGGTTCCCGCAGTCCAGGAAAAAGCTACATTTTTGCAAACCAACAACAAATTATTGCAAGATGCCATTGTCAGAGCACAGCAAGACAACAAAAAATTTTTTGATAGGAAGAGGAGGGGAGATCTAAACCTCAGACCGGGAGACAAGGTTTGGTTATCCTCTATCAATCTAAAACTGTCATGTCCGTCTAAGAAACTGGGGCCTAGATATATCGGTCCATTCTCTATTAAGAGACAAATCAATCCTGCTGCCTATGAACTTTCACTCCCGGAAACATACAGAATTCATCCTGTTTTCCATGTGTCCCTACTGAAGCCTACCAGACCCAATCCATTTCCTGACCGAGAGTCGGATCCACCTCCGCCTGAAACTATTGATGGCAACGAGGAATACGAGGTTGAAGCAATATTAGACTGTAGGAAAAGAGGAGGTACTGTCCAGTACCTGATTAAATGGAAGGGCTATGGCCCGGAAGAAAATTCTTGGGAACCAGAAGCCAACCTCCATGCTACGGATCTAATTCAAACCTTTTTTCAGCTTCATCCTGATAAGATGTTGCAGATGGGCATCCGGAGGCCGCCCATTGGGGGGGGGCAATGTAAGAGACGCTCAGTGCGCGTGCCCAGGCACACGGGAAGCAATGTGCGAATGCGCATGCGCCAATGCGCGAACACGCCAATGCGCGAACGCGCCAATGCGCGGACGCGCGAACGTGCGTACGCAACGTGCGCACGCAATTGGCGCCAAACGGCCTATTTATACCAGGCGGTGACAGGAGCACATTGCTGAGTGGTCTTTCAGCTTGTGTTCCTGTTTACCTGTGCCCTGACCTGCTTGTGGATTTCCCGTTACACCGACCCGGCTTGCCTTTTGACTCTCCTTGGATTCCTGCCTGCCTTGTGACCTCAGCCTGTCTTTGACCCTGCCTTGCCTTATGCCTTTGTACCTTGCTGCCAGACTGTGTACCGACTTCGGCTTGTATCCTGACTCCGCTTCTGCCTCACGTTCCTGTACCCGTGCTGTCCGGCTGTTGACAACCCCTTGGCTTGTGTTCCGATTACGCTCCTGCCTTCTCATCCAGCATCACCGAGTTCCAGTTTCAGGTGTTCATCCGGTGATCCACAGCCATCAGTCTTCTGCCAAGACATCACCTGCTATACCGGCCCTCGTGCCACTCTGTGTCTTACACCGCCTGTCATCTCTATCAGGGGTGTTGGACAGGAGGTGCAAGAGAAGCCCCCTCTACAGCTTGGTCTCCACCAGGTACGTGATATGCAGGTCCCGCAAACGCTCTGGAGACAGTTGAAGATTTGAGGGAAAAAATCTGCTCTCCGGCCGAGAGAGAAACTCGATCTTGTAACCAGATCGAACGATTTCCTGAACCCATCTGTCCCGCACACGGGCCAACCAGGGCTGAAGAAAACCGAGCAAGCGTCCCCCCACCCCAAAACTGGGTGAGGGCGCCCCTTCAGGCCGAACTGTTATGGGCTGCAGATCCGGATTGCCCGGACTTCTGTTTACCAGACCAGGGCTTCTTCTGAGAGCCTTGACCTTTGAACGGCTTGCCCTTGTAGTGCGGCCGAAAGGCACGAAAGGACCCCTGAGGGGGCCGAAAATTAGCATGCTTCTTCCCAGAAGCCCCCTTAGCCTTGGGGAAATGGGGCAAGAGAGTGCTCTTACCCCCGGTGATCCCCTTAATCAACACATCCAGGGACTCCCCAAAAAGGCGAGACCCATCATAAGGTAGATTGGCTAAGGTCTTACGTGAAGATTGGTCCACCGACCAACATTTTAACCAAACCAGGCGGCGAGACAACACCGCCACGCTGTGCACACGTGCAGCCAACGGAACCAGGTCCAGGTCCGCATCACACAGATACATGACACCCTGGTGGATTTGATCCACCATATCCAGGGTCGCCGGCGAGGCCGAGTCGGCCACTAGGACGCGCCTAAGCATCTGCGTCCAACTTGCGATCGCCTGGGCCGCCATGAGAGAAGCAAACAGAGCCTTAAGCATAGAACCCGTAACAGAATAAGTATGACGGGCAAGAGACTCCAGTCTCCTATCCGTGGCATCACGGAACACAGGGGAATCCTCTGCAGGAATCGCAGTGGCTTTGTTCAAAACCGCAATTGCGTGATCCACTGGGGGAGGCACACACCACCTTTCATCAGTGGAAGGCGAAAAAGGATAACGCAGCTTGAATCTACTTGGTACCGCAAAAGGTTTGCGCAGATTGCGCCATTGTTCCTTAACAGCGCGCTGAAAATCATCATTGCAGGGAAAAACCTGCGGCGTCCTGCGTTTTCTCTGCGTCCCATAAGCCGCCAAGGCAGCGGGGGACACACTTCGTCCTGCAAACGCAGCGTTTGCTTTATGGAAGCAATCAACTCATCCATGATTGCAAGCTCTTCAGGCGAGCCAGGGGGAGAATTATCAACCCCCTCAACTTCAGCCTCCACCTCAGACCCCACTAGATCAAGAGAGGAGCGGGACCTCGATAAGGAGGCCCCCGCCATAACAGCCCCATCACCTTCACCCTCAGAATCAGAGGAAAGAGCAACTCTGGGCCTTTTAGTAGATTGAGCAGCCACCAGCATCTGCACCTGAGCAGCAAGGCCAGCCACAATAGTGGCTAAATCCCCCCCTGGGGGGGAAACAGCGGTCCCCTGGCTTTCCACCAATGCTGTAGGAAATTTGCCCTCCTGAGAATCCATTGCCCCTGTAATGCCAGACAACAAAGGGTTAACTGCCCCTTTTAAGCAAGCGCGGCAAGCGCAGCCCACCGCACCACACTCAAGCACAATAAGACCCCCACAGGGAATATGCAAACTGAACACAGGCAATGGATAGCAAGAACAGAAGGATAAAACCTGAGGAGACCCTCGCCGCTGCTGCTGCCTCGATCGGTGTTCCTGGAAAGAGGAAGTGATGCTGCCAGGGCGCTCTATGTAAGCCTATGGAGGCTACAAGAAAATGGCCGCCATGCATGTAAAACATGCAGCCGGAGCGAGTGTAGGCAAAATGGCGTCGTTTGGCGCCGAAACCGCCGCTCCACAGTGCATTAAAACACACATTACATTCCAATATCAGAATACATGTCAGATCGCCGCAGCGATCACTGTATATGCCCAAACATGCCAAAAAAAAACATGCCCCACAGCACACAGCTTCTCACACTGACTAGTCTGACACACACAGTGTCATACAGCTCCCCCCCCCCTTGCAGCCCACAGCATGCAGCCGAGAGATAGGGAGACAAGCAGTGTGAATAGAGGCAGGTTACACAGTCCCAGACTGACACCCCCCCAGACAGACAGGTCCCCACATAAATACACTTACCTCACATGGCGTGGGGGACCCGCACAGGCGAACAAGCCGCTGCACATGAGGCAGGGAGAGTCGCATTCAAGACGCACACAATGGGGGTTAAGAAACCGCACAGCGTCCAGTGAGGTAGCCACCTCACCAATCATCCCTGCACCGAACAGGGATGGGTCGTTCACTGTGCCAGGAGCGTTACCTGGCTGAACGCTCGATGGCAGACTGGGAAGCCACTGACCCACGACCTGCGACCAGGGGGATCAGCCCGAGACCCAGTCCGCATGATCCTCTTCATCAGAAGAACTAACGCTGACAAAAATAACAGCTAAGTAAAGGTAGAGAGAAAACTCAAACAAAATTTCAAAAAGAAGAAAGAGTCTGGGGCAGAAAACCCCAGCACAGAGAGAGCCAGCCACTCCTGACAAGCTAGACATTAAAACTGAGATATGGTTGCAGGAAGTAGGAGGGTATTGACTGAGGGGACCACCCCTTGAGGGTGGGATATGTTAAAAGCTTTATTGTTAACATATTCTGTTGCCTAGCTACTCCTTCGGAGCAAAGTCTAATACCCCATATGTGACGAATATGAAGAGGCGGCGACTGTCGGAGGACGTAAGAGAAAAGGGGATTTTTACATTTTTTTTGTATTGGGAATGTTTTATAGCAGAATGTAAAAAATATAGTTTTCTTTTTTTTTTTTCAGAATTGTCACTCTTTTTTTGTTTATAGCGCAAAAAATTTAAATTACAGAGGTGATCAAATACCACCAAAAGAAAACTATTTGTGGGGGAAAAAAAGCACATCAATGTTATTTGGGTACATCGTCACACAAAAGTATAACAGCCCGGAGTTTGAATTTTTATAATCTTTATGACTGCAGAAGTATAAGGGGTAAAGCCAGAACTGAACATTCAGTTTAACCACTTGCCGACTGCCTAACGACTATTTACGTCGGCATTCAGCCCCTCACAGGCAAAGTGACGTAGGGGTATGTCACTAGCCTGTGAGGCTCTAGGGAGCAAGCGTGCGCCGCCGGAGGCGCGTTCCCGCTCGCTCACGGACCCCCCCACGCGTGTAAGCGGCGGACCCGATGTCCGCCGGTCACTCGCGATCGTCGGTTACACCGGGAGAAAGGCAGGTGGCTAATGTAAACAAAGCCGCCTGTCATTCTCCCCTGTGTAACAGCAGAGATCATACAGTCCTGCTATGTAGGACCGTAGATCTCTGCTGTTACATGAAAAGCCACATCCAATCACAGTTAGAATCACGCCCCTAGGGACACACTTAACCCCCCCTTCTCCAATAGAGTTAACCCCTTCCCTGCCAGTGTCATTTTTACAGTAACAGTGCATATGTATAGCACTGATTACTGTAGTAATGTCACGGGTACCCCCAAAAGTGTCAAAAATGTCAGTCAAGGGTCTGATCTGTCCGCCGCAATGTCGCAGTCGTGCAAAAAAAAAAAAAAAAAACGACAAAAATCTTTCCCTTAGTTAGTAAACGCAATAACTTTTGCGCAAACCAATCAAAATACGCTTTTTGCAAAATTTTTTTTACCAAACATATGTAGCAGAAAACAAATTGGCCAAAAATGTTAAAAATTTTTGATTTTTACATTTTTTTGGGGGGGAGGGGAAATTTCATATAAAAAAATGTGAAAAATATTGTTATTTTTGCAAAATTGTCGCTCTTTTTTTGTTTATAGCGCATGATCAAAAAAAAAAAAAAAAAAAATCGCACAAGTGATCAAAAACCAAAGAAAGAAAGCTCTGTTTGTGGGGAAAAAAAGAAAGGATGTAAATCTAATTTCGGTACAGCGTCGTACGACCGCGCAATTGTCCGTTAAAGTCACGCAGTGCCGAATCGCAAAATAGGCCCTGGTCAGGAAGGGGGTAAAATCTTCTGGGGCTTAAGTGGTTAAGGCCCCTTTCACACCATCAAGTCTGCCTGTCAGTTTTTCAGGCAGACCCAATCAGACCACCCATTGTTCTCTATGGGGCAGCGGATGTCAGTGGACATGTGTCTGGTGACACCCGCCAGGCATCTGATCCGATAAAGCTCCCTAAAAATAGACATATGGCGATACATTAGCCATCCGTCCAGCAGATTGGATGACAATCAGATGGAAATGGACATGCAGTCCATTTCCATCTGACAGCCCCATAGAGGAGAGCGAGCTTTGTCCGTTTACGCCAAAAACAAAAAAAGGATGGTGCAAACGCCTAGTGTATTACCTTTAACACCATAAAAGATTTATTGGAAATGCCAAAAACATACCTATAAACATGAGAAGATAAAAAGCATATCAGTCACAACTCCAGCATTGGGGAAATGAGATCACTGCAGTTGGAAAGCTGACGCGTTTCGGGAGACATGCTCCCTTTCTTAGAGCCCATGTGTCTGTGTACACTCTGCATAGTGGAGTGGACATGGACCTGTCATCCGCCCGCTCAGAAGGGATCAGTGGAGATATCTCCCGCTGGGCAGGTGGATTCCGCTTGGACAGATCCGCTCCATCTGAAAGGGGCCTTAACCAGCTAAATATGTTTGAGGTGCATTAAAACAAAAGATGTGGAAGGGCTTACCCTTTGTTTTCTTTACAAAGAAGCCACAGCCTGAGAAGAAAGGCTGGTCCTCTGCCAGCATGCTGGGAAGAAGAAGGAGCCTTGCTCTCTGTGTGGAAGCGGTGCTCTCTCTGAAAAGGTCTAGCTTACCCACTACTTAACTAGAGCTCTCCCTATGGATTGGAGAGCTCCAACTCTGGCTCAGCAGGGAGTGTGTGGGATCTCTGCAGAAAGTCCACTGCTTTCACACAGACAGCAAGGGTCCTTCTCTACAGCATGCTGGTATGGGGCAGGATTGCCATATAGACTGTGACGGCTTTATAAATAAAATTAACTGTAAGCGGCCCCTCCCCTTCCATTGCAAGCTTAAAATGCTTGTCATGTCTAGGGGGTAGAGGAGTTTAATTAGCCTTTACACACTGGGATGTAAAAAATAAATGTAGCTTCTACAAAATGCCATGCAAAATGAAGGCCTTTTTTATTTTCAATCTTTATTTATTTATTAATTACATCCAGAAATAAAACAAAAAAAAAATGAACATTCATAGGGAAAAAAAAAAAAATGGTGCAACATTTGTCGTGAACCACAAATATTCAAACAGCTTCACAGTTAAACTATTATCCAGTATGCTGAAGAAAATAAAGCTCCAAGTTGCTTTAATGAAAAGGTCATGACCAGGTGGGGACAGCCCAACCCCGACCCCGCCGCTTAACTGTAAATGTGGCAGCGGGGCCTGTGGCCCCCGACCAAGATGACCGGCCAATAAATGTGCCCACAAAGTCGCCATGAAGGGGCTGCCCCATTGAGGTGCGGGTCAAACCGCGTCAGGTATTGGAAGCATACGTATTGATAAACCACCCTCAAATGAAGGCCTTTTTTAAGCTTCTTGATAGTGATAACCAGGTTCACTCCCCTGACCATTATATATTTGTTATAATGGAATATTTTCTGCTATTCTCAGAGGTCAGTAAGTCACCTTGCCACCACTGGAGTTCTTAGATGCCGCTATTGTGAAAGATCCAGCAATGATGTGCTGTTAAAAAACAAAGAATAATTAAGTGTTATAATGATGTAGCACCTTCCTAGGTAGGTGCTAGGAAAACACATTTGTGGCTCTGTTCTGCTTCTCAGGAGAGCCAGATCTGTTAGTTTAGGTGCGCTAATCAATCAAATTGTGTAAAAGTTCAAATGAAATCACATGAATGATATCAAACATGAAAGAAGGGTCTGGAATAAAACCGACCAAATGTGCTTAAGGGTCATACAAAACAGTGAATAAAATAAAAAACTGCTGGTACAAATAACATTGATACACAAATATTGCCGTGAATTCACCAGTGAATATCAAAAAATTTGGGTGACAACACAAATGAAATCATGACAGAAACAGTCCCAAATAATATACAAAATGAAATCCAATTGACAATGTCCGTGATGAGACCGCTGAGTTAAGATGAGGAAGCCAAGTGAATAGTGTTCAGTATCCCACCACCAGCATAGCTTCTTAACAGAAAGATGAATAATAAGGGCATGTAAATGAGAAGATCCACTCTAGAGAACACACACCAAAAGCAAGCAAAAGGGATATCCACTAATGCCTCCCGGGTGAGGTGGGAGGAGGTAAGCCTCTTACCAGATTTAAATATGTGTAGGGCTGTAATCAAACGAACACTCCTCTCCTTACTAGAATGTGACAATGGATGGATCCCTGATGGGTAATCGCTGCTCTTGTCCTCAATAAAAATGGGGAAAGAAGAGGGACCGCCAATAGTGCATTATCATAGATACCATTTATTGAAGAGTAAAATTGCACTTACATGCATGAAGACAATACACGCTTTCGGTCACCCTTGCGGGATTACAGATGACAGCAGTCGCCTGCAGTGCGGACCGCTGTATTACGCTGTGAGTGATGACGCGGCGCCTCCTCTCTCTAGAGGCACATGGAGATGAGTGACGCTTGCAAGAACCCTGTGACAGGTATCCAGCCATATAAATAGTTAAGTAAGGAAGGGCACTCTCATTTAAACACTAAGTACTAAGACACAAAATTCATATAAATCCCAAAAATGTGTCCTATTTCTCTCAAAGTGGCCCTCTTACAATACCAAAGCTTTAAAAACGAAAAACAAACACAAGGGCGCACTGGCCTAGTGCATTATCCTCTACAAAGATTTGTTCAAATAAAAGGTATAAAAATACTCACAAATGAGTTCTTGGTAAAAGCACATCAAATAGATACGTTGTCATCCGCATCAAGATCAAAGGCCAAACCCCTGAAGCTGGAAAGGCTTACGCGTTTCGAGGCTTAGCCTCTTCCTCAGAGCCTTCACGTTCCAGTAGTTTTAAAAATTGCTTTTATTTTGTTTTCATTTATTTTATTCTGCAACTTTCATTAACATAACTCCCATTGATCCTGTCATGAAGGCGCTTATTTGGACCTGTTATAGGGTGATAACATCCCTGTATACTGCAATATCAGTGTCACATGCTCCCCTGGTAGAGACTACAAGTGGTGGTGCCCACACACTTTGTGCAGGTATGGTCCACTGTTGCCAGTAGGGATGATCGAACGGTTTGAGTCGACCATCAGTTCGACCCGAACATTGGCTGTTCGAAATTCGGCCGAATTTCAAACTTTTTGCCGGAAAAGTTCGGAATTCGGCGACCAGAATGGCCCAAAATGCCTGGGTCAGGAAATGGGCTTAAAAAGCCTGTGATTGGCCCAGAAACATTAGGAAAAGCTGATTGGAGTGACTAGGGGGTCCAGAGGCCAATCATTAGTGAATACGCCCCCCAGTATATAACCTAGCCCCGCCAAATCTCTAGCACAGTAATACAGGGGCTGTGGAATAGAGTGCAAGCATTAGTGTTACTCCTGCTGTTCTTTTAGTGTGAGGAAAGGGATATGCAGTGTAGTTAGTGTTCTGTATAACATTATAGTTAGATTTAATAATGTTGTTTCTGTACGGACAGTAAAAGTGTTAGGGTGACCGTAGTGACCAGACCCTGCCATACCAAGGTGACCCTAATGAAGTTTAGCTGACTTAGCCTGCCATACCAAGGTGACCGTAATGAAGTTTAGCTGACTTAGCCTGCTGCCATACCAGGGTGACCGAACTCAGGGTGACCGTAATGTAGTTTAGAGTGAACTGACTCTACTATGCCAGGGTGACCAAACTCTTCCATGCCAAGGTGACCGTAATGTAGTTTAGGGTACATTGACTCTGCTATGCCAAGGTGACCGTAATGTAGATATATATATGGAATCAAAAGACACCATTTTGAAGCCCTAAAACCCAATAAATGCCCCTAAAAAGTGCCTAGGGTTCTGGGTCATGCAGCTTGTTTAAATTACACTTTCATTAGGATTTAGGTTTTCCCTGCCCACAGCTTGCTTAACCACGTGCCGACCGCCCGCCTCATATATACTGCGGCAGGCAGGCTCAGCTGCGCGAATCGCCGTACCTGTACAGCAGTTTGTGGGAGAACTCCTGGGGGAAGAGCGCGTGTCCCCGCCTCCTTGCATCGGCCCCCACTACGCAGCAGGGATGCCAATCCACGAGGCCGGCGGCTGCGATTGCTGCTGTGCACCCGCGATCGCTCCCCGCTGAGAGAGAACACTGGTCAGCTGTTGTAAACACAGCAGACCGTTCTTCTCTCTGAAATGATCACAGAGCGCCTGTGATCCTCCTATATAGGATCACAGGTCTCTGAGTTCATTTCACAAGTCCTTCCCCCATACAGTTAGAAAACACTCACCTAGGCTCACACTTAACCCTTTGATCGCCCCTGGGTTAGCCCCTTCCCTGCTAGTGTCATTAGTACAGTAACAGTGCATATTTTTAGCACTGATTACTGTAGTAATGTCACTGGTCCCCCCAAAAGTGTCAAAAATGTGAGTTAGGGGTCCGATCTGTCCGCCGCAATGTGGCAGTCCCGCTAAAAATCGCAGCCATTACTAGTAAAAAAAAAAGAATGACATAAATCTTTCCCCTAGTTTGTAGACTCGATAACTTTTGCGCAAACTAATCAAAATGCACTTATTGGGATTTTTTTTACCAAAAATATGTAACAGAATACAAATTGGCCTAAAATGATGAAAAAAATTGATTTTTACATTTTGGGGGGGGGGGGGGGATGTTATATAGCAGAAAATGAAAAACTGAATTTTTGTAAAATCTTACCTGTAAAATTCCTTTCTCTGAGTCCTCCGACAGTCGCCGCCTCTTCATATTCGTCACTATTGGGGTTATTGACCTTTGCTCCGTAGGAGTAGCTAGGCAAAAGAATATGTTAATATCAAAGCTCTTAGCATATCCCCCCCCCCTAGGGGGTGGTCCCCTCAGTCAATACCATCCTGCTTCCTGCATTCCTACCTCAGTTTCAGTAGCATAGCAGTAGAGTACATAAACAAACCCCAAAAGAGGGGCGGGGGCGGCGACTGTCGGAGGACTCAGAGAAAGGAATTTTACAGGTAAGATTTTACAAAAATTCAGTTTTCTCTTACGTCCTCCGACAGTCGCCGCCTCTTCATATTCGTCACTATTGGGGACGTCCCAAAGCAGTGTAGACCTGAGGGGTGGGAAAAAAACGCAGCCGCGCCTAAGGCAACGCAGTACCCACATCAGAAAAAAAGGAACCTTACCAAAGGAAGGAAACCAACTGGGCAACAGGAAAAAAACTTGCTCAACAGGAGCAACAACCCAGGAAGAACAAGTAACCTAGGGATAAAAACATCCCAACAGCCAAGGACCCAAAAATAAGGGACCCTAAGGCACTGCCGCACTAAGAACCTTGCGGCCAAAGGAAGCATCTGCCGATGCCTGAACATCCACTTTGTAGAATTTTGAGAAGGTGTGAACGGACGACCAAGTCGCCGCCTTACACACCTGGGCCACAGAAGCTCGATGATGACAGGCCCAAGACCTACTCAGAGATCTGGTAGAGTGCGCCTTCACAGGCATGGGGGGAACTTTCCCCTTCAAAGCATAGGCCTGTTCAATGGTCTGTCTGATCCATTTGGCGATGGTAGAAGCCGACGCCGCCATGCCCTTCCGAGGTCCCTCTGGAAGGACAAATAGAAAATCCGTTTTGCGAAAAGACTCAGTCGACGACAGATAAACCCTGATCGCCCGAACAACATCCAAGGAGTGCAAAGCCACCTCCTTTGGATGTTTAGGCTTCGCGCAAAGCGAAGGCAAGACAATGTCCTCATTAAGGTGAAATTCCGAAATCCTTTTTGGAAGAAAAGACGGGTTAGAACCACCAAATACGGAGATCTGCAAGACAAAGCTGCCAGCTCCGACACTCTGCGAGCCGAAGTGATCGCCACCAAAAAAGCGACCTTCTTGGACAACATAGACAACGAGATCTCCCTGATCCTTTCAAAAGGAGCATGTTGCAACACGGACAGAACAAGGTTCAAGTCCCATGGAGGCAAAGGCTCCCTCCTAGGAGGGACCAGATGTCGCACCCCTTGAACAAAAGTGCTAACCAAGGAATTAGACACCACAGGGCGTTGAAAGAGAACGGCCAGCGCAGAAATCTGACCCTTAATCGTGGCCAACGCAAAACGCTGGTCCACGCCCGTTTGAAGGAAAGCCAACACTCTTGATACCGAATACAAGCGAGAGGAATACCCCCTGGACTCACACCAGGCAAAATAGGCCTTCCAAGTACGGTAGTAAACCTTCCCCGAAAGAGGTCTTTCTAGCCTTGATCAAAGTGTGAATGACCTCAGGGGAGAGACCCCTATCCTTCAGGACCTCGCTTTCAACAGCCAGGCCGTCAAAGCCAGCGACTGTAAAGCAGGATGGAATATCGGCCCTTGAGACAGGAGATCTTCTCGAAGAGGCAGACGCCACGGAGCGTCGATCGCCAGATTCACGAGATCTGCGTACCAAGACCGGCGAGGCCTGTCTGGCGCCACCAGAATCACTGTGTGCGGTTCCGAGGCTAACCTGCGAAGGAACCTGGACAGCAGCTGAATCGGCGGAAAGGCATACCTCAGACGATACTGATGCCAGGGAGCCACTAACGCGTCTGACGCGTCTGCTCGAGGATCGCGCATCCTTGCCACGAACCTTTCCAACTTGTAGTTTAGACGAGACGCGAACAGGTCCACATCTGGTGAACCCCACTTCGCGCACAACATCTGGAAGACATCCGGGTGAAGGGACCATTCCCCCTGGTCCAGGGTCTGGCGACTCAGATAATCTGCCTGCCAGTTCTCCACCCCCGGAATGTGAACTGCCGTTATCGCCGGGACGTGTGTCTCGGCCCAAGACAGAATGTCGGCCACTTCCCGAGCCGCGCGGGCACTCCTGGTGCCCCCTTGGTGGTTGATGTAGGCCACCGCAGTGGCATTGTCTGTCTGCACCCGAACCGGACGGCCCTGCAGTCTGTCCGTCCAACGCCGAAGGCAGAGATTTATCGCTCGCAATTCCAGAATGTTGATCGGAAGGGAGGATTTTTCCTCCGACCAAGTTCCCTGGGCGGACAGAACGCCCAGAACACCACCCCAGCCCGACAGGCTGGCATCCGTGGTGATCACCGTCCACGAGAAAGGGCGAAAAGACTTGCCCCCCGACACCGCCGGGGACTGCAGCCACCACAGAAGATCCCTTCTGGTGCGATGGCTCAATGAAACCTGGAGATCCAGAGATTGCGGTCGCCCGTCCCACCTGGACAGAATCTCCGCTTGGAGACCCCGCGTGTGAAACTGGGCGAAGGGAATCGCCTCGAAAGCCGAGACCATCAACCCCAGACACCTCATACACGTCCGGAGGGACGAGCACTGACGGTCCCTGAGGGACCTGACTTCTTCCTGAAGCGTCCTGAGCTTGTCTTCCGGCAGGAAGACCTTTGCCTGAACAGAGTCCAGGATCATTCCCAGGTAGGGAAGATGAACCGACGGACACAGCATTGACTTCGGAAAATTTATCGTCCAACCAAACTCCTGTAGAGTCTGCATCGTGACGGACAGGTCGTTCACCAGACCCTGACTGGTCGCAGTCCGAACCAGAATGTCGTCCAGATACCCCAGGACAGAGATGCCCTGAGCTCTCAACAAAGCCAGAACCGGCGCAAGCACCTTGGTGAACACCCGCGGAGCCGAAGCGAGACCAAAGGGTAACGCCACGAACTGGTAGTGATCCTCCGCAATGGCGAATCGAAGGTACCTCTGGTGACCCTCGAAAATGGGGATATGAAGATACACATCCTTCAGATCGATGGACGCCATGAATTCCCCCGGAACCAGGGCAGCCACCACCGAGCGCAGGGATTCCATGCGGAACTTGCGAACCCGCACAAAGCGGTTCAGAGCTTTCAAGTCCAGAATTGGACGTACCTTGCCCTCCTTTCTGGGCACAGTGAACAGATTTGAATAAAACCCCCGGAACCTGTCCCGAAGAGGCACCGGAACCACCACGCCCTGGGCCCGCAAGTCCCGCACCGCCAGGTGCAGATCCTGCAAGCGCTCCGGAGACAGCTGAAGATTTGAGGGAAAAAATCTGCTCGCCGGCCGAGAGAGAAACTCGATCTTGTATCCAGATCGAACAATTTCCTGAACCCACCTGTCCCGAACGCGGGCCAGCCAGGGTTGAAGAAAACCGAGCAAACGTCCCCCCACCCCAGAACTGGGTGAGGGCGCCCCTTCGGGCCGCATTGTTATGGGCAGTGGACCCGGACTGGCCCGACTTCTGCTTACCTGCCCACGGCTTCTTCTGGGAGCCTTGGCCTTTGAAGGGCTTGCCCTTATAGTACGACCGAAAGGCACGAAAGGACCCCTGAGAGGGTCTAAATGAGGTAGTCTTCTTACCACGAACAACTTTAGACTTGCGAGTCTGGGGTAAGAGCGTGCTCTTACCCCCAGTAATTCCCTTTATCAGAGTATCCAAAGAATCGCCAAAAAGGCGAGATCCCGCATAGGGCAAATTAGCTAAAGTCTTGCGAGAAGCTTGGTCAACAGACCAACACTTTAGCCATATCAGACGGCGTGTCAACACCGCCACACTTTGGACGCACGCAGCCAAAGGGACTAAATCCAAGTCCGCATCACACAAATACATGACACCCTGATGAATTTGATCCACCATAGCCAAAGTTGTCGGCGGGGCAGAGTCAGCCACCAGGATGCGCCTGAGCACCTGCATCCAATCCGTGACAGCCTGGGCTGCCATAAGGGAAGCAAAAATAGGTTTCAGCATGGAACCAGTAACCGTACAAGTATGACAGGCAAGAGATTCTAATCTCCTGTCCGTGGGGTCCCGGAACACCGGGGTATCCTCCGCCGGAATCGCAGTAGACTTATTCAAAATAGCCACCGCGTGATCCACCTGAGGTGGTACACACCAACGCTCATCAGTAGCGGGCGTAAAGGGGTAACGCAGCTTGAACCTACTCGGCACAGCAAAAGGCTTCTTTAAATTGCGCCATTGCTCATCAACAGCGTGCTGAAATTCCGCAGAGCAAGGAAAAAACCTGCGATGTTTTGCGTTTCCTCTGCGTCCCATAAGAGGACAGCAAAGCAGGAGGACATGGTTCCTCCACCAAATGCAGCATGTGCTTGATAGAAGCAACCAACTCATCCATGAGTGCAAGCTCTTCAGACGAGCCAGGGGGGGAATTATCAACCCTTTCTACCTCAGCCTCCCCCTCAGACCCCACAAGGTCTAGAGATGAACGGGACCCTGAGAAGGGTCCACCAGCCATAGCAGCCCCATCGCCCTCTGAATCAGAGGAAATTGACACTCTGGGCCGTTTTGTGGATCGATCAGCCACAAGCATCTGCACCTGAGCAGCTAGGTTTGCCACAATAGCAGCCAAATCAGCCCCCTCGGGGGAAGCAGCAGGCCCTTGGCCCCCCCACCAGGGTGGGAGGAAACTTGCTTTCCTGAGAATCCATGCCCCAGTGTTTTAGGAAAAAAAGGAGTACTGCCCCTTTAAGATCGCGGCGAGCGTAGCCCACCGCACCCACCGAACACACTGACCCCCACAGGGAGAAGAATACTAGGCAAGGAATACAGGAATATGGAAAGGTAAAACCTGGAGAGATCACACAGGCTGCTGCACCGATCGCTGTCCCAGAGCAAAAGGAAGTGATGCAAGACTGACCGCCCCTATAAAGCCTATGTAAGGCTACACAAACATGGCCGCCGGCAGGGGATTTCACAGGTAGATAGAGAACAGCGCTGACATGTGGCCTGAGCGATCGCCGTGCTTACCACACAGGACCGGCCACCTAAGCTTGCTGCAAAAAAATGGCGGACCGCAGCAGCGGTCGCCGCACAGTATGCCCAAAACATGTCTCACAAGCATGTCCCACACAGCATACCGCATGTCTCACAGATAACACAGCCTGTCACACAGAGCAGAGCAGGAGAGCCCCCCCCCCTCCCTTGCAGCCCACAGAAAGGCAGCTATACCTGACAGGGAGCTCAACATATTACACAGACATGCAGGGTCCCACAGTCCCAGACTGACACCCAAAATAGACAGGTCCCCACACAGAATACGCTTACCATCCGGATGACGTGGGGAGCCCGCACAAGCGATCAAACCGCTGCACTAAGGACAGGGAGAGTAGCAGCCAGGATGCAGTGGAACTGCGGTGCGAAACCGCAAATGGCGTCCGGTTAGGTAGCCACCTCACCGCAGCATCCCTGCAGCAAACAGGGATGGGTCGTTCAATATGCCAGGGAAACCTGAGCTGAACGCTCGATGGCAGGCTGGGAAGCCACTGGCCCTGAGAACCCTGAGGATCCTGGAAAGCCAGCCCGAGACCCAGCACCGCACGATCATCTTCATCCGAAGAACTAACTAATGCTGAAAAATAACAGCTAAGTAAAAGAAAGAGAGAAATACTTGAAATAAAATCAAAAAAAAGGATAGAAGGCTGAGACTGAAAAGCCCCAGCACAGGAACCCAGCTAACTCCTAAGCTAGGCAAATTGAAACTGAGGTAGGAATGCAGGAAGCAGGAGGGTATTGACTGAGGGGACCACCCCCTAGGGGTGGGATATGCTAAAAGCTTTGATATTAACATATTCTGTTGCCTAGCTACTCCTACGGAGCAAAGGTCAATAACCCCAATAGTGACGAATATGAAGAGGCAGCGACTGTCGGAGGACGTAAGAGAAAATTGTTTTTTTTTTCCCAGAATTATCGCTCTTTTTTTGTTTATAGCGCAAAAAAAAAAAAATCGCACAGGTGATCAAATACCACCAAAAGAAATCTCTATTTGTGGGAAAAATAGGACATTGATTTTATTAAGGTACACGACTGCGCAATTGTCCGGTAAAATAACGCAGTGGTGAATTACAGAAAATGGCCTGGTCATTAAGGGGGAAATCCTTTCCGATCCAAAAGTGGTTAAAGCCTTACCAATGCATAATAAAAGCCTGCTATACAGTCTGCTGTGCTTTCTGGCAGAGGTGTATGAACCCCAACTGTTAAAAAACATTTAGGAGAAGTAATGAGAACATTTGATACTTGATAGTTACTTTCTATATATCTCTATATTGAAACTACCAACATCCAGGCGATAGTTACTTTCTATATATCTCTATATTGAAACTACCAACATCCAGGCGCTAAGAGGATGTAATTGAGGGTGTGAAGCCGAAGAAAGGTCACTAACCCAGCTGCTCAGACTATTCCACATGAAGTTGTGGAATGACAATCCAAAAGAAACACACAACTCAGAGCGCTATATGAAAAATGACCACAAGATGGTGCTATAATGTATCGCTATGACAGTTCTCTGTGGTAAGATCTCATAAATAAATCATATGTTCAAATAATTCAAAAATAAATAAAATGTTAATTTCAAATTCAAAGACGACATCATAAGCCTTGTAGGGTAAAATAATTTACAACGGTAAGCTTGTGTAAGCCTGTATGATGTGGGAGGAGCATAGGATGTTGCATACCAGCCCATGGAGGTGGAGGAAACCCAGGAGGACTGTTGTATGATTCAATCGATGATATGCCCAGGAGAACTTAAGGGGGGCTCCAGGGGGGGTTCCCACCAATGGATGGATAAGGGGAGCAGTGGCCTACAAAGCGCTGGAGATGTCACAGCGGGCTTGAAGCGACCAATTAGGAACTGCTGGAGAGTTGGGAGGATGCCACACCCACTGGACCAAAACAAGGCTTGGGTGGCATGCTACCAGGTTACCCTCATAGGTGGGGTTTCCTCCACCTCCATGGACTGGTATGCAACTTCTTCCCGCATCATACAGGCTTACACAAGCTTACAGTTTTAAATGATTTTACCCTACAAGGCTTATGATGCCGTCTTAGAATTCTAATAAACATTTAATTTAATCTTGGATTATTTGAACATATGATTGATTTGTGAGATCTTACCACAGACAACTGCCATATCGATACATTACAGCACCATCTTGTGGTCATTTTCCATATAGCGCTCTGGTTTGTGTTTCTTTTAGATATCTCTATATTGCCCAACTATAAGAGAGAATGATGAATGACTACAATGGGATCATTTGAGAAAAAATATCCATGTGTGGCTGTCTTCCAGCTTGCTATACACATACTGGCTGGGCAGAAATACAAATACTGTGGCAGGTGAACCCATTCATGTTTTTGTATTTTACAAGTGTATTTAGCTGGTTGAGAAAAAAATTAAACTAGTGCGCTCGGTAATTAAATGGAATAGAAATCAACACATCCAATAAAAAATGTTGAAAAAAAACAAAAAATATACAGGTGAAAAATAAATGTGCAACACCTCAAAAGTAAAGGGTGATGACATGCATTATACTAAAATATAATATAAGGTGAATAATTCCAAAAATAATTAAATGTGACACGGGAATCTTCACTGAAGTGTTCCATATATTATATATATCCTTTCTTAAAGGTCAGCAGGTTCAGACATCCCATGTAGCACAACGTGACCCAAACAATGCAGTGTGATGGCTCCCACCGACTTTCCAGCGAAAATTAGCATATAAGTCTACATCAAATCACTGGAAAAAGGTCCACGAGCCACAGTGTCGTCCCAACACTCAATGTGACACCACGTGTTAACAAAATAAACGTGCCTCTTACCAAATAACCATAAAGGAAAGCTTGGAATAAAGAGACCACAGTGGGACCGCAGAGATGGATGAAGGTGGGTTAAGCTGTTACTATCCACACAGGCGGCCTCGCAGGGGCTCTCTCATATAAACAGATGCTGCTCCCATACAGTAAACCTCATAGGCGCTGGGTAATAGACTACAGCACTGTGCCATTAACAGCTAAACCCACCTTCATCCATCTCTGTGGTCCCTTTATGGGAATCATTATTCCAAGCTTTTGTTTATAAATAGATATATACATATATAAAACTCCACAGTGACTGTGCACTGTGTGCAAAACTGCAAATGAATTATATCAGTCCTTCATGCATATATCGTGACTAATCACAAGTGAGTCAATAATGTTCAATTGACTTAAAAAGTGTTCTTATGCTTGATAGGTGACAATACTTGGTGTAAACTTCTGTGGGATAATCCAAAAAAGTGCTCTTTGTGCTTGAAGAGGTTGTAAACCCATACAACTTTTTTTTTTTTGCAACCTGAAAGAGAAACACATAATGAGCTAGTATGCATACTAGCCTATTATGAAATACTTACCTTAGAATGAGCCCCGCCGTTCCGCCCGCTTACCTGTATGACGGGCGACATGTCCAATATCTGATTGGCCGGATGCCGCGGTGACGTCACTCCCACGCACGTGCGTGGGAGCCGACAGTCACGGCACCAGCGGCCGTTCCTTCAGAGCGCATGCGCCAGTGATGTCACTGGCTGCATGTAAGGTAAATATCTCCTAAACGGTACATGTTTTGGAGATATTTACAGTACCTATAGGTAATCCTTAATATAGGCTTACCTATAAGTAAAAGTGTCAGAGGAGGGTTTACTTCCTCTTTAATAAAGTGACCATGAACAACACTTGATATAAGCTCCAGTGGGATTAGTGCATCTATGTTGCCTCCACCGCAATCACAGCCCACTTACCAGATGACCCCTTGAGTACCAGATGACATACTGAAGTATGTACTGTGACATACTGAAACAGAGCATGATCCCCTCCTATCGGAGACTGGGCCGCAGGGCAGTATTCCAACATGATAATGACCCCAAACACACCTCCAAGATGACCACTGCCTTGCTAAAGAAGCTGAGGGTAAAAGTGATGGACTGGCCAAGCATTTCTCTAGACCTAAACCCTATTGAGCATCTGTGGGACATCCTCAACTCGAAGGTGGAGGAGCACAAGGTCTCTAACATCCACCACCTCCGTGATGTCGTCATAAAGGAGTGGAAAAGGACTCCAGTGGCAACCTGTGAAGTTCTAGTGAACTCCATGCCCAAAAGGGTTAAGGCAGTGCTTGAAAATATTGGTGGCTACACAAAATATTGACACTTTGGGCCCAATTTGGATATTTTGACTTAGGGGTGTACTCCCTTTTGTTGCCAGCGGTTTAGACATTAATGGCTGTGTGTTGAGTTATTTTGAGGGGACAGCAAATTTACACTGTTATACAAGCTGTACACTCAATACTTTACATTGTAGCAAAGTGTTATTTCTTCAGTGTTGTCACATAAAAAGATATAATAAAATATTTAAAAAAATGTGAGGGGTGTACTCACTTTTGTGAGATACTTAATATATTAATATACACACACACAGGGCAAAAACAAAAAAACAGAAAATTGAATTGGAATGACGTGTGATGACGAAACCAGGACATGTGTATGTGTATACCTGATACGCATTGGGAAGGACAAAGGACAAAATTGTTCACCAGATCAAGTATGCTATAGATGACGGTTATGATTGGTGATTTATCCTTGACCACTTACGGACCGCCCACTGTGTATTTACGAAGCTACTTTGATGTTAATTACCGGGGTTATGGCAATGTACATGGTAATCTCTGTACGTTGCAAGGATTTTAACAAACATTGTTGCAGATTTCTAACGTTTATTGTTCTGAAGAAATCATTGTTTGTTCTTCTGTGCCTCTGTGATGAGTGGGTCAAATGGGAGTGGTTTCATAATTATCTGTCAGCTGTGGCAGCTGCAGGGCTCTAATGAGGAAATCCGCTGGACCTGCATCCCTTTAGACATGTTCCTATTGGGAGTATCTCACCAAAAATGAAATTTTGTTGCAGGGGATGCCAGAAATCTGACTTGTATCTTATGCATACTTCTGGGAAAATTGGTGAGCCAATCACACAAGCAGGACATTTTTTTTCTGGGGTGTGGTCAGTACACAATCTGTGTACAAAACAGCTTCAGGGAGCCATATTGCATTGCATTTTCAGAAGATTGCAGATTGAAAAGGAAAAGTCATTTTTAATAACATTCAATTACAATATGAATGTGTCACAGTTGTATACGCTATATTGTTTTTTCTTTATTTGCTATTTTATTCCCCCCACGAAAGTGCAGTTACCCTTTAAGGGAGGGCTCCTTTCTCGACCAGCCCTGCCAAAAGGGGGCTACAAGGGCAAGAAAGGAGTTTAAAAAAAAAAATATGTCAAGTTCTTCCACCTCCGATTCGCTCACCCTGGTCTTTATGGACCTTGCTTTGTGCACTGATGCGCAGTCATGTTGGAACAGGAAGGGGCCATCCCCAAACTGTTACCACAAATTTGGAAGCATGAAATTGTCCAAAATGTCTTGGTATGCTGACGTCTTGAGTTCCATTCACTTGAACTAAAAGACAAAACTTACCCCTAAAAACAACCCCACACCATAATCCCCCCCCCCCTCCACCAAATTATTTAGACCAGTGCACAATCAAGGTCCATAAAGGCATGGATGAGAGTTTGGGGTGGAGGAACTTGACTGGCGTACACAGAGTCCTGGTCTCAACCCAAAGGGACACCTTTGGGATGAATTAGAGACTGTAAGGCAGGCCTTCTTGTCCAACATCAGTGCCTGACCTCACAAATGCGCTTCTGGAAGAATGGTCAAACATTCCCATAGACACACTCGGACTACTAAACCTTGTGGACAGTCTTCCCAGAAGAGTTTAAACTGTTATAGCTGCAAAGGGTGGGCCAACTCCATATTGAACCCTACTTACTAAGATTGGGATGACATTAAAGTTCATGTGCATGTAAAGGATGTGCGTGTAAAGGCAGGCGTCCCAATACTTTGGTGATATAGTGTATGTCAACAATGACTGTCTGACAGGACTGGACTCACCTTAGCAACACTGTTATTCATATAATCTCTACCCTGGTCTTCTATCATTTTCTTTGCAAGGTAGACATGAATACCCTAAGACAGAAGGTAGAGTGTTAGAGTTACAGTACTGTGCAAAAGTTATAGGCAAGTGTGACGAAATGCTGTAGTAAGTAAGAACGCTTTAAAAAAATATACAGTATATTTTCAAATCTTTATATTTATCAATTTACAAAATTAAAACGTAAGAGAACAGAAGAAAAATCTAAATCAAATCAATATTTGATGTGACTACCTTTTGGTGTCAAACCAGCATTAACCACTTTACCACCGGAGGATTTTGCTGGCCACTTTTTGCGATTCGGCTCCGTGCGACTTTAACGGACAATTGCGCGGTCGTGCGACGCCGTACCCAAACAAAATTTATGTCTTTTTTCCCCACAAACAGAGCTTTCTTTTGGTGGAATTTGATCACCTCTGCGATTTTTACTTTTTGCGCTGTAAACAAAAAAAGAGCGTAAATTTTGAAAAAATAACAATACTTTTCACATTTTTTTCATATGAAATCCCCCCCCCCCCCCCAAAAAATGTAAAAATCAAAATTGTTTTAAATTTTTGGCCAATTTGTTTTCTGCTACCTATGTTTGGTAAAAAAAAGAAAAATCACAATAAGTGTATTTTGATTGGTTTGCGCAAAAGTTATTGCGTTTACTAACTAAGGGAAAGATTTCTGTCATTTTTGGTGGTTTTTTTTTTTTTTTTTTTTAACGAGTAATGGCGGCGATCTGCGATTTTTTTTGCGGGACTGCGATATTGCAGCGGACAGATCGGACCCTTGACTGACATTTTTGACACTTTTGGGGGTACCAGTGACATTACTACAGTAATCAGTGCTATAAATATGCACTGTTACTGTAAAAATGACACTGGCAGGGAAGGGGTTGACACTGAGGGTGATCAAAGGAGTTAATGTATGCCTAAAAGTGATTGACTGGGGGGGGGGGGGGGAGGGCTCTGTGATAGGCACAGAGAGATCGGGGTTTCAGCTTAGCTGAAACTCCTGATCTCTCCCTGCCTGTCTGACAGAAGACTCGCCTGCTTAGTTTACATAAGCACGCGGGTCTTCTATCAGTTTCTCAGACGACTGCGGGAGGCCAGCGGTAATTGCCGCCGCTCCTCCCATGGCCCACCTTCCGCTGTGTCTAAACACCTCATGCCTCGGCCTCGTGCACAAAATCACATAGACCTATGTGATTTTGCGCAGCCGAGCCGCCCTGCCCCAGTAATACTGCCGCAGTAATACTGCAGTTGCTGGTCAGCAAGAGGTTAAAGACCCCCCAGCATTGGTGTCAGTGGATGAAATAAAGACCCCCAGCATTGGTGTCAGTGGACTCATTAAAACCTGCAGCACGGATGACATTGAACGCATTAAAACTCCCAGCATTGATGTCAGTGGACGCATTAAAACCCCCAGCATTGATGTCAGTGGACGCAATAAAAACCCCGAGCATTGATGTCAGTGGACGCAATAAAATCCCCCCCATCATTGATGTCAGTGGACGCAAACCCCCCCCCCCATCATTGATGTTAGTGGACGCAATAAAACCCCCCAGCATTGATGTCAGTGGACACATTAAAGATGCCCAGCATTAATGTCAGTGGATGCATTTATAGACCCCCAGCATTGATGTTAGTGGACGCATTACATCACCCCCCCATCATTGATGTCAGTGGACGTATTTATAGACCCCCCAGCATTGGTGTCAGTGGACGCAAAAAAGATCCCCACCATTGATCATCAGTGCACACATTAAAACTCCCCGGTATCGGTGCCGGCGGACGCATTAAAAACCTGGTCAAGAAGCCATATAAGGTCATATGTATAGCTTATACCTTTCTGATGTAAGGCTTGAGGAATGCAGGATGACCAAGCCCACCCTTCCCCTTAAAAGGTGAAATCACTGTCCAAACAATGGATAAGCGAGCCCTTTCTCCTCAGGAATGTGAATGTCATATTGTTTCTTACAAGGGTGTTGGCCAGGGGTGTTTTTTTCCATTTACAAGTCTAAATACCACTGCCCAAACTGGTAAGACTTTAGTCTCACCCAGAACAGCCATGAGGCAAGTGTCTGGTCCTGATTACCTGTGCCATGTTGCATAATAGCAAATGGGACTCCATGGAAGGAAACGTCTTTAGTTAAGTATTCTTGTTAGATTTTCTTTATCTTTATCTGTCATTACTTTTAATAAATGTTTTACTTTTAAGTATGTGTGTGATCTCTCTTTGCACATATTGAACACAACCCCAAAAACATGACAAAACAAACCCCCAGCATTGATGTCAGTGGACGCATTAAAGACCCCCAGGATTGATGTCAGTGGACATAATGACCCCCCAGCATTAATGTCAGTGGACGCATTAACCACTTAAGCCCCAGCCCTATTTCGGACACTTTTTGTGTAAAGTTAAAACCAGTATTTTTTCCTAGAAAACTACTTAGAACCCCCAAACATTATGTATATTTTTTTAGCAAAGACTCTGGAGAATAAAATTTCGGTCATTGCAAAACTTTTTGTCAAGCGGTATTTGCGCAGCGGTCTTTAAAACGCCATTTTTTTGGAAAAAAATTGAAAAATCACATTTCACTGCATTTAAAAAATACTAAACAGTAAAGTTAGCCCATTTTTTTTTGTATATTGTGAAAGATGATGTCACGCCGAGTAAATAGATACCCAACATGTTACGGTTTAAAATTGCGCCCCCCCGTGGGATGGCGACAAACTACGGTCAATAGAGATCTCAATCTGCGACGCTTTAAATTTATTTAACGGTTACCAGTTTAGAGGTAGAGTGTAGCTCTTTTTTTTAAATTATTGCGCACGCTCCGGCGATCGCGGCAATACCTCACATGTGGGGTTTGAACAGCGATTAAATTGCGTATACGTTTCTTTTTGTGCGCGAGCTAACGGTGACGGGGGCGGCAAATTTATTATTTTTTTTTTTTCCTATTTATTTTTTTTTTTAACCACTTGCCTTCTGTGCACTTAAACACCCTTCCCATCCAGGCCAATTTTCAGCTTTCAGCGCTGTCACACTTTGAATGACAATTGCGCGGTCATGCTACACTGTACCCATATGAAATTTTTATCATTTTTTTCACACAAATAGAGCTTTCTTTTGGTGGTATTTAATCATCTCTGGGTTTTTTATTTTTTACAAAAAAAAAGAATAAAGACAAAAAATTTTGAAAAAAAAAAAAAGTTTTTCTTATTTTCTGCGAGTAAATTTTGAAAATAAATTTTTCTTCTTCACTGATGTGCGCTGATGAGGCAGCACTGATGGGCACTGATAGGCTGCACTGATGGGCACTGATGAGGTGGCACTTATGGGCACTGATGAGGTGGCACTTATGGGCACTGATGAGGAGGTACTAATATGCCGCACTGATAGGCGGCACTGATAGGCGGCACTGATAGGCGGCACTGAGAGGCGGCACTGATGAGCACTGATAGGCGGCACTGCTGGGCACTGATAGGCGGCACTGCTGGGCACTGAGAGGCGGCACTGCTGGGCACTGAGAGGCGGCACTGCGAGGTGGCACTGCTGGGCACTGACAGGTGGCACTGCTGGGCACTGAGAGGCGGCACTGCTGGGCACTGAGAGGCGGCACTGATGGGCACTGGCGGATGGCATTGGACACTGACGGGTGGCACTGATGAGCGGCACTGATAGGGAGCACCATCAGTGCCCACACTCAGTGCCCATAGTGCTGCCAGTCAGTGCTCATCAGTGCCTAGATGAGCAGGCACTGATGGGCACTGACTAGCAGCACTATGGGCACTGATTGTGGGCATTGATGGGGGGCACTGATGGCGGGCACTGTGGGCACTGATGGGGGGGCTCTGTGTGTGTGTTTTTACCTTGCAGTAATCAGGGCACTGGTGATCGGTGCCCTGATTACATTGCTGTGTGTCCCCGGCGCTGTGAGGCTCCCCCTCCTTCCTCACACTGCAGGCTCCGTGTGAGGAAGGAGCGCCGGCGATGAGAGATGATCTCATATGTTTACATATGAGATCATCGCTCATTGGACGGCCAGATCACGTGGTGAATGGCCGCTGTGATTGGCCATTCACCACGATCTGTGATCGGCCGTGTCCAAGGGACACGGCCGACACAGATTTTCCCCGCAGCGCGCTCGCGGGAGCGCGCTGGGGGCGTGTCACTGGGAGGCCGTTTAAAAACGGCCTCCCGAAAATTCGAGTCCGCGCTGCAGCCGTATATAGGCTGTAGCGCGGACGGGGGGAGGTTAAACTTTATTACAGGTTTTTAAAAAAAAAAAAAAAATCTGATCACTTTTATTGCTGTCACAAGCAATGTAAACATCCCTTGTGACAGCAATATGTGCGACAGGTACACTTTATGGAGGGATCGAGGGTCTAAAAGATTCTAGACCCCTCCACTACACTTCCCTGTTTGCAAAACGCCAAAAACGGCATTTTTGCATACAGCCGTTTTTTAAATTTGCCGCCTTTTGCAGCACAGTAACCCGGAAGTGACGTCATGGACGCCGCCTCCGGGTTACGTCATTGGAGCCCCGATCGATGCCATTTCCGGCATTCATCGGGACTCCATCCAGCCAGCGGACGTGCCGGCTGAGTGCTCTGGGCTCCCGGTGGGACGGGAGCCCCGGACAAAGCCACGGAAGGCGGCGGGAGGGGGGGGGGGCGTCCCCTCCCGCCACCCCCCCCCCGGGTAACGATCGAGCGGCTCCCGAGCCGCATCGGTCGTTACCGACGGAAAGCCGACCGTCGGCTTCAAACCACGGTACCGGGATGATGCCTCTAACATCCCGGTATAAACCCGCAAAGTGTACCGACGTATCGGTATGTTACTATGCGGTAAGTGGTTAAAGAACCCCAGCAATGATGTCAGTGGACGCATTAAAGACCCCCAGGATTGATGTCAGTGGACATAATGAACCCCCAGCATTGATGTCAGTGGATGCATTAAAGACCCCCAGGATTGATGTCAGTGGACATAATAAAGACCCCCAGGATTGATGTCAGTGGACGCATTAAAGACCCCCAGGATTGATGTCAGTGGACATAAAAAAGACCCCCCCATCATTGATGTCAGTGGACGCATTAAAGAACCCCAGCATTTATGTCAGTGGACATATTAAAACCCCCAGCATTGGATGCATTACAACTCTCCAGCATTGATGTCTATTGATGCATTAACCACTTCTGGACTGGAAGGATTTGCCCCCTTAATAACCAGGCCATATTTTGTGATTCGGCACTGCGTTAATTTAATGAAGAATTGCGCAGTCCTGCGACGCTGTACATGAATAAAAATGATGTCCTTTATTTCCCACAAAAAGAGCGACAATTCTGAAAAAAAAAATAAAAATAAAAAAAAAAAAAGCAATATTTTTCACATTCTGCTTTATAACATTAGCATTTTTTAACATTTTAGGCCAATTTGTTTTCTACTACATATTTTTGGTAAACAAAAATCACAATAAGCGTATTTTGATTGGTTTGCGCAAAAGTTATCGCGTCTACTAACTATAAGATTTATGTCATTTTTTTTTTTTTTTTTTTACTAGTAATGGTCACGATCTGCGATTTTTAGCAGGACTATGACATTGTGGTGGACAGATCGGACCCCTGACTGACATTTTTGGGGGGACCAGTGACATTACCTCAGTAATCAGTGCCACAAATATGCACTGTTACTGTGCTAATGACACTGGCAGGGAAGAAGTTAACACTGTGGGTGATCAGGGGGTTAAATATGTACCTAGGAATGGGTTTCTAACTGTGGGGGGGGGGGGGGGGTGTGGCTTGTGAAATGATCACAGAGACCTGTGTTCCTATAAAGCAGGATCACAGGGGCTCTATGATCATTCCAGGGAGAAGGAAGGCCGGCTGTGTTTACAACAGCTGACCGTTCTTCTCTCTCAGCGGGGAACAATCGCGGGTGTCAAGCCGGCAACCGGAGCCGCTTGCCCTGTGCATCGGCTTTCCCGCTGACGAGCGCTCGCCCTCTAGCTGCCTGCGCGACATATAGCTACGGCGGTTTGCCCAGAAGCGGCTGCCTGCCACAGTATAACTGCGGCAAGCGGACGTAAATTGGTTAAAGACCTCCAGCACTGAGATCAGTGAAGGCAATTAAGACCCCTCCCCCCAGCATTGATGTCAGTGGACGCATTAAAACCCCCCATTATTGATGTCAGTGAACGCAGTAAAGACCCCCAGGATTGATGTCAGTGGACATAATAAAGACCCCCCATCATTGATGTCAGTGGACGCATTAAAGACCCCCCCAGCATTGATGTCAGTGGATGCAGTAAAGACCCCCATCATTGATGTCAGTGGATGCATTAAGGACCCCCATCATTGATGTCAGTGGATGCATTAAGGACCCCCAGCATTAATGTCAGTGGATGCAGTAAAGACCCCCATCATTGATGTCAGTGGATGCATTAAGGACCCCCAGCATTAATGTCAGTGGACGCATTAAAACTCCCCAGCATTGAGGTCAGTGGACACATTAAAACCCCCAGCATTGGTGCCGGTGGACACATTAAAACCCCCAGCATTGGTGCCGGTGGACACATTAAAATGCCCAGGATTGATGTCAATGGATGCATTAAAACCCCCAGCATTGGTGTCTATTGATGTATTAACCACTTCTGGACCGGAAGGATTTGCCCCCTTAATAACCAGGCCATATTTTGTGATTCGGCACTGCGTTGATTTAACGAAGAATTGCGCAGTCCTGCGACGCTGTACATAAATAAAAAAGATGTCCTTTATTTCCCACAAATAGAGCTTTCTTTTGGTGGTATTTGATCACCTGTGCAATTTTTATTTTTTGCGCTATAAGGCCCCGTTCACACTGGGGCGATCCGACTTCCAGGGGCGACCTCCGAGGTCGCGGTGCGAGCAGAGCGCCGCGACCTCGGAGCGGCCGGCACGGACTTCATAACATTGAAGTCTATGCAGGTCGCTCCGGGTCGCCCCAAAGAAGCTCCGGACCCTTTTTCTAAGTCGGAGCGACTATTAGAAGGGGTCCGCAGCTTCTCTATGGAAGGCGACCTGTGAGGCGACCAGGTCGCCTCACAGGTCGCACCAGTGTGAAGGGGGACTAAAACAAAAAAAAAAAGGGCGACAATTCTGAAAAAAAAAAAAAACACAATATTTTTTACATTCTGCTATATAACATTCCCCAAAAAAAATTTAAAAATCTATTTTTTTTTTTTACATTTTTGGCCAATTTGTTTTCTGCTACATATTTCTGGTAAACAAAAATCACAATAAGCGTATTTTGATTGGTTTGCGCAAACGTTATCGCGTCTACTAACTATGGGAAAGATTTATGTCATTTTAATTTTTTTACTAGTAATGGTCGCGATCTGCGATTTTTAGCGGTACTACGACATTGCGGCGGACAGATCGGACCCCTGACTGACATTTTTGACACTTCTGGGGGGGACCAGTGACATTACTACAGTAATCAGTGCTAAAAATATGCACTGTTACTGTACTAATGACACTGGCAGGGAAGGGGTTAACACTGAGTGATCAGGGGTTAAATGTGTACCTAGAGGCGTGGCTTGTGAAATGATCACAGAGACCTGTGTTCCTATATAGCAGGATCACGGGGGCGCTATGATCATTCCAGGGAGAAGGAAGGCCGGCTGTGTTTTCAACAGCTGACCGTTCTTCTCTCTCAGCGGGGAACGATCGCGGGTGTCAGGCGGCAATTGGAGCCGCTTGCCCTGTGCATCGGCTTTCCCACTGACGAGCGCTCGCCCCCTAGCTGCCTGCTCGTGAGGCGGGCGGTCATAAAGTGGTTAAAGACCTCCAGCATTGAGTTCAGTGAACGCAATATAGACCCCCAGCATTAATGTCAGTGGATGCAATAAAGACCCCCAGCATTGATGTCAGTGGATGCAATATAGACCCCCCTAAGCATTGAGGTCAGTGGATGCAATAAAGACCCCCAACATTGATGTCAGTGGATGCAATAAAGACCCCCAGCATTGATGTCAGTGGATGCAATAAAGACCCCCAGCATTGATGTCAGTGAAGGCAATAAAGACCCCCCTAAGCATTGATGTCAGTGGATGCAATAAAGACCCCCAGCATTGATGTCAGTGGACGCATTGAAGACCCTCAGCATTGATATCAGTGGACATAATAAAGACCCCCAGCATTAATGTCAGTGGACGCAATAAAGACCCCCTAGTATTAGTGTCAGTCTACGCAAAAAAGACTCCCAGCATTGATGTCAGTGAATGCAATAAAGACCCCCAGCATTGATGTCAGTGGACGCATTAAAACCCCCC